>NC_084619.1:48392954-48692954 GCF_033978795.1 Nerophis ophidion
TCACACGGAAACATCTTAGCTGCTTTATTTTGTTGCTGTTTTTTCTGTGTTCCTAATTTTTATACAACAAAATAGATCATCTGAACCCTTGTTCAATGTTACCCTGCATGGCTGCCATCCTGCTAGTCGTAATCATCATCGTCTGGATCCATGTTGTCCCCTTGGTAGGAAGCTCCCTGCGTGGAATAGGACCTGGTCTTCATTGAACAGTTGGTGTCCATCAAAATTGCCTGAAAGACAGTTGAGGGAAAGTTTGCAGTCAGCCATCAAAACAAATTCATGTTCCAAGTAGAGATGTCCGATAATGGCTTTTTTTGTCTATATTCCGATATTGTCCAACTTTTAATTACCGATTCTGATATCAACCGATACCGATATATACAGTCGTGGAATTAACACATTATGCCTAATTTTGTTGTGATGCGCCGCTGGATGCATTAAACAATGTAAAAAGGTTTTCCAAAATAAATCAACTAAAGTTATGGAAAAAAAATGGCAACATGTCACTGCCATATTTATTATTGAAGTCACAAAGTGCATTATTTTTTTTTAACATGCCTCAAAACACCAGCTTGGAATTTGGAACATGCTCTCCCTGAGAGAGCATGAGGAGATTTAGGTATGCGGGGCTGGTGGGGTATTGTAGCGTCCTGGAAGAGTTAATGCTGCAAGGAGTTCTGGGTATTTGTTCTATTGTGTTTATGTTGTGTTACGGTGCGAGTGTTCTCCCGAAATGTGTTTGTCATTCTTGTTTTGCGTGGGTTCACAGCGTGGCGCATATTTGTTACAGTGTTAAAGTTGTTAATATGCTGACCAAGTATGCCTGGCATTCACTTATGTGTGTGAAAAACGTTAGATATTATGTGACTGTGCCGGCACGCAAAGGCAGTGCCTTTAAGGTTTATTGGCACTCTGGACTTCTCCCTATGTCTCCGTACACAGCGGCGT
Source organism: Nerophis ophidion (assembly GCF_033978795.1). Classification (NCBI taxonomy): domain Eukaryota; kingdom Metazoa; phylum Chordata; class Actinopteri; order Syngnathiformes; family Syngnathidae; genus Nerophis; species Nerophis ophidion. The sequence continues at coordinate 48,393,903 of NC_084619.1, forward strand.
TTTAAAAAGTCATGAATTTTACTTTTCGAAACTGATCATTTTGAAACTGATACCGATAATTTCCGATATTGCATTTTAAAGCATTTATCGGCCAATTATATCGGCAGTCCAATATTATGGAACATCTCTTGTTCTAAGTAGTAATGCTCCGATTGTGGGATCGGATCCGGGAACAACGTTGGACACAATTACATTTCCATATTCCTTGTTACACATAAGCAATATCAACACCACCATGGCATAAAATAAATTGTTTCTTCCATGTATCCTTATCACTAGAAGAAAAAATTAATAACCCTTCTACACACACACAAACACACTAAGTAGAACGACACTGGAAGTAGGGCTGGGCGATATATCGATATACTCGATATATCGTGGGTTTGTCTCTGTGGGATATAGAAATTAACTATATCGTCTATACTTGTCAAGTGTGGGGCAAAAGCGTTGCTACAAAAAGTAGCATTACTGCTAATATGTAGCATCATTTGAAAAGTCACCTGCTAGAGAATGAAGAGTGCTTGAAACTCTGCATGTCAACATCTTCGTTCGGTGCCACACCAACAAAATGATGAGGCAACCATTACTACATCAAAAGCGTATGAAAAAAATAGTCAACAACAAAAGGAGATAACGTCCACTGGAACCTACCACATAGAGAAGAACATAGACTATTTGATTTCCTATTATGCAGCTCATTTTTATTTGACAGCTATTGAAATATCTTGGTGACATAATGCACAAAAGTGCACTTTACTTTTTTCAAACTATTGTAGTGTTGTTTTGTACAAAAAGTGCCCTTTAATTTAGTGTGGTTTTAATATGTGATCTTGGTGACACCATTAACAAAAGTGCACTTAAAGCTTGTTTTTAAAATGTCTGACAATCTTGCAATTTCTGTTTTGGAAATGACATGAATATTTGTGCCACTGCTTAAAGGCCTACTGAAACCCACTACTACCCACCACACAGTCTGATAGTTTATATATCAATGATGAAATATTAACATTGCAACACATGCCAATACAGCCTTTTTAGTTTACTAAATTACAATTTTAAATTTCCCGGGAGCTTCGTCTTCGAAACGTCATGTAATGATGACGTGTGCGCAAGACGTCACGGGTTTTTAGGAAGTATGAGCGCTGCACACACACACAGCTAAACGTCGTCTGATTAAACAGCATAATTACACAGTATTCTGGAGATCTGTGTTGCTGAATCTTTTGCAATTTGTTCAATTAATATTGGAGAAGTCACAGTAGAAAGATGGAGTTGGGAAGCTTTAGCCTTTAGCCACACAAACACATGGTGATTCCTTGTTTAAAATTCCTGGAGGTGAAAGTTTCCTATGGATCAGAACACGGTCAAGCCAACATGGATCCCGGCCACATGTCAACCAGCAGGTTTGGCTGAGAATATTGTGGTTAAAAAGTCAGTTCTTACCGGAGAAAAGCAGAGCTTGTGCCGTCCAAAGCTACCGTCGACTCCCCTGAGACACTGCGCGTCAAGACACCCGTGGAGACACCCTTCCGACTATCAGGTACTATTAAACTCACTAAAAAACTAGCAACACATTAGAAAGATAGGGATTTCCCAGAAATAACCTAGTAAATGTGTCTAAAAATATCGGAATCCGTCCCAACGCAATTGCGTTTTTTTTTCGTTTTTTTTTTTCTAGTCCATCGCTATCAATATCCTCAAACACGAATCTTTCATCCTTGCTCAAATTAATGGGGAAATTGTCGTTTTCTCGGTCCGAATAGCCCTTTTTGTTGGAGGCTCCCATTAAAAACAATGCCATCAAACATGTGACGTCATCATCTGCGACTTCCGGTAGAGGCAGGGCTTTTCTCTTAGCACTGAAAGTTACGTACTTTATCGTGGATGTTCTCTACTAAATCCTGAGCAAGGGAGGTGATGAGTCCCAATTTTATAGTCTTTAGTATGACTCGGCTGGGGTTTGTACTCACGACCTACCGATCTCAGGGCGGACACTCTAACCACTAGGCCTCTGAGAAGACATGTAGCGCCTCCACTATGGGGTCTTGGTTAACCCCTTTACTACTGTTACCCCAGGTGGCCCTTGGCAAAGGCCTAGTACCTGACTGCCCTCTAGCCAGGGATACGGTGAAGACCCCAACAGCGGGGCAGGTGAAAGACGGTATATTTAAGAACTACCATAACGGCTGGGTATAAAAACGGCTTCCCAAAAAATGCTCAGTCTTTCACAAAAAAGGATTGAGCGAGGTACACCCCTTTGTCCACAACTGCGTGAGCAAATAGTCAAACAGTTTAAGAACAACGTTTCTCAAAGTGCAATCGCAAGAAATTTAGGGATTTCCAGATCTACGGTCCATAATATCACCAAAGGGTTCAGAGAATCTGGAGAAATCACTCCACGTAAGTCGTCTTGGACTCCATGCCACTGGACCCTGACCTGATTCTGTCAAGGATCGTGTTGTGACTGTCTGTTCACCCCATTAAACAAAGTCACACACAAGCATTCTCCATAAAGGGATACACCCCTACCAGGAGGATTGTCATACTCGTTTGAGTGACCGCCAATGATGATTATTTTAACTAGGTATCAAAGTCATGTCATTTTCATTTGCGACGTCTGTTTACAATGCTTGCTAATTGGTGTGTATCTTGTTTCACTCAAAATTGCAAATTAATTTACAACCCTTTTTTGAAACGTCCCTTGAGCCAGTATAACCATTATGAGGATAATCTTCTGGAATCTGAAGTGTGTTTGTGAATGAAAATGCGGTTGATTTGTTTTCAGTGGGATTGAAATCTTACAATTTTCTCCTCCTGTCCGGGTGGGTTCCTGAGGCAGAGGCAGAGTGGAGCGTACAAGATATCCACTATTCCGATGATGGTCATCAGCCAGGGGAAGCCGATGCTCTGAGCAATGGCTCCCCCAATAGACGGACCTAAAAACAAGAGAATAACATAACAGCTGCTGTGTTTACTCGACATTGCTATACTAGGCTATCGTCTGTTGGGACTTAGCGAATGGAACAAACATGGAAAATGGTTGCTTATGAGAAACCAGTGTTAGTAGGGTTGTCAAAAGTATTGATACTTCCATACAAGGTCAATACCAAAACACATTGTTACCTGCTTTTTTCCACACTTGTCAGTACAAAATCTGTCAGAACCAAAGAAGGGCGCCTGCTGTTTTAAAAAAAGAATTCAGTGTGTCGTGACGGGTGCGGGTCGCAGCTTGCTACGGGGTTTGTTCTCCCGAAATGCAGACGGACCACTCCGGTCATGGCGGGCAGGTTGGAACATTAATTATTCCACAAAATATCAAAGTAGTACAAAAAACGGAAAACAACTCACTCGAAGCTAATGCTACTACAAACCCTGTTTCCATATGAGTTGGGAAATTCTGTTAGATGTAAATATAAATGGAATTCAATGATTTTCAAATCATTTTCAACCCATATTCAGTTGAATGCACTACAAAGACAAGATATTTGATGTTCAAACTGATAAACATTTTTTTGGTGTGCAAATAATCATTAACTTTAGAATTTGATACCAGCAACACGTGACAAATAAGTTGGGAAAGGTGGCAATAAATACTGATAAAGTTGAGGAATGCTCATCAAACACTTATTTGGAACATCCCACAGGTGTGCAGGCTAATTGGGAAAAGGTTGGTGCCATGATTGGGTCTAAAAACAGCTTCCCAAAAATTGCTCAGTCTTTCACCAAAAAGGATTGAGCGAGGCACACACCTTTGTCCACAACTGCGTGAGCAAATAGTCAAACAGTTTAAGAACGTTTCTCAAAGTGCAATCGCAAGAAATTTAGGGATTTCAGCATCTACGGTCCATAATATCATCAAAGGGTTCAGAGAATCTGGAAAAATCATTCCACGTAAGCGGCTTGGCCGGAAACCAACATTGAATGACCGTGACCCTCGATACCTCGGACGACATCAATCTCTAAAGGATATCACCACATGGGGTCAGGAACACTTGAGAAAACCACTGTCACTAAATACAGTTGGTTGCTACATCTGTAAGTGCAAGTTAAAGCTCTACTATGCAAAACGAAAGCCATTTATCAACAACATCCAGAAACGCCGCTGGCTTCTCTGGGCCGGAGATCATCTAAAATGGACTAATGCAAAGTGGAAAAGTGTTCTGTGGTCTAACGAGTCCACATTTCAAATTGTTTTTGGAAATATTCGACATGGTGTCATCCGGACCAAAGGGGAAGCGAACCATCCAGACTGTTATCGACGCAAAGTTCAAAAGCCAGCATCTGTGATGGTATGGGGGTGCATTAGTGCCCAAGGCATGGGTAACTTACACATTTTTGAAGGCACCATTATTGCTGAAAGGTACATACAAGTTTTGGAACAACATATGCTGCCATCTAAGCGCCGTCTTTTTCATGGACGCCCCTGCTTATTTCATCAAGACAATGCCAAGCCAAATTCAGCACGTGTTACAACAGCGTGGCTTCCTAAAAAAAGAGTGCGGGTACTTTCCTGGCCCGCCTGCAGTCCAGACCTGTCTCCCATGGAAAATGTGTGGCGCATTATGAGGCGTAAAATACGACAGCGGAGACCCCGGACTGTTGAACAACTGAAGCTCTACATAAAACAAGACTGGGAAAGAATTCCACTTTCAAAACTTCAACAATTAGTTTCCTCGGTTCCCAAAGGTTTATTGAGTGTTGTTAAAAGAAAAGGTGATGTAACACAGTGGTGAACATGCCCTTTCCCAACTACTTTGGCACGTGTTGCAGCCATGAAATTCTAAGTTATTTATTATTTGCAAAAAAAAAAAAGTTTATGAGTTTGAACATCAAATATCTTGTCTTTGTAGTGCATTCAACTGAATATGGGTTGAAAAAGATTTGCAAATCATTGTATTTCGTTTACATTTACATCTAACACAATTTCCCAGCTCATATGGAAACGGGGTTTGTATCTGTGATGCACGTTAGCCTCTAATTTGTTATATTTAGCGAGTAGAGTTACATATTAAAAGTGAAAGCACGTCTTCCATTTATTCACTAGTCAAATACAAGCGTTCACGGAAGTATTCATTGAACGATTGAAAGCAGAGATCCGCCACCATAAGCCTAGGGAGTGTGCATTTCTACAACGTGCAGAAAAACTCCAGAAGCTAGCAGCCCATAAGTTCTAAGAAAACACAGCTTTGAGGCATTCATTTGTCGTTTAGCAACACTTTGAACACCACTGCTTTAATTATTTCTCAGGAATGCAAAGTGTGGCCTCGGGGCCTTTTGCTGAACACAGCTCATTTATATTGTGAAAAATAAAATAAAAATAAAAAAAAAAGTAAAAATCAGAACAAACGGGCATAACGTAATGACAAAATGTTAAAATGTTGTCACTTATAACAAATACAAATACAAATATGTGTCTTTATTTTATGTTACATCTTTTTTCTTAGCCTATTTCATTACAAATGACATGATGATGTCACACTACTACCATATTGAAAGAATATTAACAACAATATTGTTTGTTTTATACACAGTACTTGATGGCTGCACACTACTGCTGTAATGTAAAACAGTTGATTATTGTTGTTTATGGGGATCTTTATAAGCACATTGTTGTTTGCTTTGATATCTTGGTAGGATGGGGGTCAGCAACCCGCGGTTCTAGAGCCACATGCGGCTCCTTAGCGGCGCCCTGGTGGCGCCATGGAGCTTTTTCAAAAATGTATGGAATTGGAAAAAAAAAATGGTGTGAAAAATATATTTTTTGTTGTAATATGATTTCTGTAGGAGGACAAACACGACACAAACCTTCCTAATTGCTAAAAAGCTCCACTGTTTAATAGGTTTGTCTTCATACTTCACTGATGATAGTATTTGGCGGGTGCCGATTTGTCCTACTAATATCAGCAACCCGTGAACTCACCGTTGTGTGGACTGTGACTCAACAGTTTGTTTACATGTACAGCTTTCTCTGACGCTGCCACAGAAAGACCTGTTTTATTCCACTCCTTTGTCTCATTTTGTCCACCAAACGTTGTATGCTGTGCGTGAATGCACAAAGGTGAGCTTTGTCTATGTTACGGACTTGTTAGAGTGCTAAGCAGGAATATTTGGTCACTCAATGACTGCAAGCTAATCAATGCTAACATGCTATTTAGGCTAACTGTCTGTACATATTGCATCATTATGCCTCGTTTGTACTATACTATAGTTGAGCTCATTTAATTTCCTTTACTTATGTCCTCTGTGTGTTTAACTTATATTTGCATGTCTCATGACACATATGTATGTAATATTGGCTGATAGTAGTTTTTGTGCCGTTTTGTTCCAGACCTCAGCAAACGTTATGCAGCTTCCAAGGATTGTAATTAATCCATTATAAGAAGGCAGCCTGTTGTGTCCTTAAAAGACAGTAATTTCCAGGAGTAATCTCACCCTCTAAAAAGTTTTACTAATGCTTTCCAATGTTGTAAAAATGTGTAGAATAAATATTACATTTCAACATTTCTGTCAATGAAGATTTGCGTCAGCCTGCGACACAGACATTTTTATAGTAGGTTAATATAGCTAATAAACCACTTACATCATGTGTTGCCATCATTATAACTCTTATATAAGGCTTTAAAATTTTTTGCGGCTCCAGACCGTTTACTTTTTTTGTTTTTGTGGTCCAAAATGGCTCTATTAATATTTTGGGTTGCCGACCCCTGTGGTAGGTTATAAAACTCTACTGTTCTATTTTGAATGTATGGTTGCTGCAATATAAATTCTGTACAAAAATACGATGAAGCACAGCGACCTTAACTACTTGACACTTTAAAACACTTTTCGATAAAGTAGTGAATTTAAAAGTACATACATTCAGTTTTTTAGGCACGGTATCGTCAAATAAGTATCGAGAATCATCGAGAATTCACAGGCGTTGCCCCCACGGAAGCTCCGCCACTGAGCACAAGACGGCAGGTCTTTGTGTGACTTTATTTCTTACCTAATGCAAATCCCATGCAGAACGCCACATCAGCAATGGCGTACACGCTTCCATAAACGGACACGTGCCGCAAGTCCACCAAGTATCCCATGATCGGCATCATCGAAGAGTCCACCATGCCTGAAACAGGGAGTCAACCCACAGTAGGGATAAGGATCTTATTTTGAAAAATGTACGTACTTACCGATTGCAAAACCAACCCCGAAGTTTGGAAGAATGAGACCATAAATACTTCTTGCAAATGGAACCTGCAATGGAGACAATAAAATGTTTCAGTGAAAATTACCAAAATGGTTAAAGCTAGAGGAGGGTTTGTTTCTACGAATGAGTTTCTTCTTTCAATAGGGTTTTAGGTAAATTGAGTTTTAGTGTTAAAATGGATGGAGGCACAGGAAGTGTCAATAATGAGACCACTACGCTGCTTAGGGAGCAGATAAGAGTCTGCTTCCAGCTTGGGACACAAAGGAAGAAAACATTTAAAAACAAAACCAAAGTGACGGTATTTCTTGGTGTAGGAGGCGACGCTCGACTATGTATTCTAACATCCATGCAATATTTCACTACAGGCATATATCTTTCTATTCGTACAATAAAAAAAAAAAGACTTTGAGTGCATTGTAACTATGAAAAATCAACATTGTAAAAATTACATTTCTGTCAAAATGTTGGGGTTAACTTACATTGTAAAATGTTAATTGTTCACTTCCATTATACGTAATTTACTGCAATTAATCATGATTAATCAAAATTGAAGTGTGATTATTTTGACTTAAAATAAGTCATCGTTTCACAACTCTAAACAAAACATGAAACATCGTAACATAAAACATTCTCACATAAAACGTAACATCAAACATTTTAACATAGAATCCTCTGACTTGAAACAAGAAGTAACATGAAACATAGTAACATCATAACGTAAAACGTTATAAAACAAAACATTGCAACACAAAGCATCGTAACACAAAGCGTAATAACAGGAAAAACATTTTGACATGAAACATTGTAAGGTGAAACAACATAAAAGGAAACATTGTAACAGAAAACAACAAAATTTCATCACAAAACAAAGTGTTGTAAGACAAAATGACGAAACTTGAAACATTACAACACAAAGCAACGTAACACGAAATGTTTGAACTCAGAGCGTCGTAACCGAAATGTTGTAACACGAAGCATTGTAACATAAAACATTCTTACATAAAACGTAACATCAAACATTTTAACATAGACTCCTGGGACTTGAAACAACTTGTAACATTGTAACAAGAAACGTTGTAACATGAAACATCGTAACATGAAACATCGTAAAGTAAAACGCCATAACACACAACATTGCAAGACAAAGCTTTAATCACAAAGTGTAATAACAGGGAAAACATTGTTCCATGAAACAATGTAAGGCAGTGGTCCCCAACAACCGGGCCCGATTGGTACCGGGCCGCAGAAGAATTTTTAATTAATTTTTATTTAAAAAAAAAAAATAATAATAATTTTATTCATTTTATTATTTTTTTATTAAATCAACATTAAAAACACAATATACACTTACAATTAGTGCACCAACCACAAAAACCTCACTTTTTCATGACAAAAACATATCGTTTCACTGCACGAGTCATAACATGAAACATCGGAACATAAAACGTCCTAACATGAAATGTGGTAACATGGAACATCATGTCATAAGAGAGCGTAACATGAAAGAACAGAAGAGGAAACATTGTAACATGAAACATCGTAACACAGAGCGTTGCGACCAGCTATGTCACAATTAACGAGGTAACTCATGTCATTAATCACCAAAAAATATTGCATTAATCATGAATACACTTAAAAGTAATCATGCACTTTATTTTGACCGCACAAGCTCTTTTACCTTAACTGCTATTCATTTAGTGATCAGATCAATACATGAATCAGTAAAAAAAAAAATGATTGAGGTGACTCTGACTGGTGTGCTCACAGCCTGAAAGAACTTTAGATAAAACTGTTACCAAATTTAGTGCAAATAAAATTGCATTTGTGTACAAATATTGGTATCTTTTCTTAAGCAAATTTTATTCTGCAAGCAAATAATCACGTGATTAATCACAATTGATCCGAATTTTCAAAATGTGATTAATCTGATCAATTAATCATTCGACAGCCATAGATGCCAAAGCATTAAAAGACAAATAACACAAATAATTGCAACACCAAACATGAGACGAAGCGTCGTAATACAAAGCATCACAATGCAACGCGCCATGACACAAAACAATGTAATAGGAAACATTGCAACACAAAACGTACAGGACCCGCTGAGGAAATGCACTATACTTACCCCGATTACACAGATCCCAACCATCACCATTCCAATGACAGCACAAAGCCATCTGTTAGGGATGAAATAAACAAACAACAAGGGAACTAAAGCATTGTCTGTTAGTAACAAACACATTTTGATACGTCGCTCTTTAAAAAAAAAACATGCATCATTAAGTGAAGACATGACAGAAGGGTCCTCGTTAAAGAACGAAATCAACTGAACCATTAATATTTGTTGGTATAGAAACAGAAGGCAGGACAACACTACTCTAAAACTAAAATAAAACTAGTCATGGTGCAACAAATGCAGCATTTTCAATGAAAATATGACAATGATCAGCTAGAGTTTCATGGGGATTGCAGCATTGTTAAATAAATGGAATATCAAATGCACAATCTTTATTCCAAATGTCAGTATTAACTGTCACTGAGGAGGGATGCACAAACCAAATCATGTATGACAAGGACCTTAGAGGGGAACATTATCACCAGACCTATGTGAGCGTCAATATATACCTTGATGTTGCAGAAAAAAGACCATGTTTTTTTAACCGATTTTCGAACTCTAAAAGGGTGAATTTGGCAATTTCAATGCCTTTCAATTGTTCGCTATCAGAGCAATGACCTTTCACCCGTGACGTTACAATGGGAATCAATCCGCCATTTTCTCAAACACATTACACACACAAGTCAAATCAGCTCTGTTATTTTCCGTTTTTTCGACTGTTTTCCGTACCTTGGAGACGTCATGCCTCGTCGGTGTGTTGTCGGAGGGTGTAACAACACAATCAGGGACGGATTCAAGTTGACTTACATGGAGTTTGCATCGATTAGCACGGCATGCTAATCGATGCTAACATGCTATTTAGGCTAGCTGTATGTACATATTGCATCGTTTTGCCTCATTTGTAGAATTTAATGGCTGCAATACGTGCCAAAGTAATTGGGAAAGGGCATGTTCACCACTGTGTTGTATCACTTTTTCCTTTAACAACACTCAATAAACGTTTGGGAACTGAGGAAACTAATTGTTGAAGCTTTGAAAGTGGAATTCTTTCCCATTCTTGTTTTATGTAGAGCTTCAGTCGTTCAACAGTCCGGGGTCTCCGCTGTCGTATTTTACTCTTAATAATGCGCCACACATTTTCGATGGGAGACAGGTCTGGACTGCAGGCTGGCCAGGAAAGTAGCAGAACTCTTTTTTTTTTTTTTTACGAAGCCACGCTGTTGTAACACATGCTGAATGTGGGTTGGCATTGTCTTACTGAAATAAGCAGGGGCGTCCATGAAAAAGACAGCGCTTAGATGGCAGCATATGTTGTTCTAAAACCTGTACGTACCTTTCAGCATTAATGGTGCCATCATAGATGTGTAAGTTACCCATGCCTTGGGCACTAATGCACCCCCATACCATCACAGATGCTGGCTTTTGAACTTTGCGTCGATAACAGTCTGGATGGTTCCCTTCCCCTTTAGTCCGGATGACATGATGTTGAACATTTCCAAAAACAATTAGAAATGTGGACTCGTCAGACCACAGAACACTTTTACACTTTGCATCAGTCCATCTTAGATGATCTCGGGGCCCAGAGAAGCCGGCGGCATTTCTGGATGTTGTTGATAAATGGCTTTTGCTTTGCATAGTAGAGCCTTAACTCGCACTTACAGATGTAGCGACGAACTGTATTTAGTGACAGTGGTTTTCTGAAGTGTTCCTGAGCCCATGTGGTGATATCCTTTAGAGATTGATGTCGGTTTTTGATACAGTGCCGTCCGAGGGATCGAAGGTCACGGTTAATCAATGTTGGTTTCCGGCCATGCCGCTTACGTGAAGTGATTTCTCCAGATTCTCTGAACCTTTTGATGATATTATGGACCGTAGATGTTGAAATCCCTAAATTTCTTGCAATTGCACTTTGAGAAACGTTGTTCTTAAACTGTTCGATTATCTGCTCACGCAGTTGTGGACAAAGGGGTGTACCTTGCCCCGTCCTTTCTTGTGAAAGACTGAGCATTTTTTGGGAAGCTGTTTTTATACCCAATCATGGCACCACCTGTTCCCAATTAGCCTGAAAACCTGTGGGATGTTCCAAATAAGTGTTTGATGAGCATTCCCCAACTTTATCAGTATTTATTGCCACCTTTCTTAACTTCTTTTTAACGTGTTGCTGACATCAAATTCCAAAGTTCATGATCATTTGCAAAAAAAAAAAAAGTTTATCAGTTTGAACATCAAATATGTTGTCTTTGTAGCATATTCAACTGATTATGGCTTGATAATGATTTGCAAATCATTGTATTTCTTTTATATTTACATCTAACACAATTTCCCAACTCATATGGAAACGGGGTTTGTAATACATAATTAAAATGGATACACACACATTATTGTGGCTTATTGTCACCTAAAGAGAAGAGTATTAGGATTTGTTGTACACTGCACTGGCAACAAAATGTAACTAATAAAGTAACTTGTAATGTAACTTAGTTACTTTTAAACTACAGTCATCATTAAAGCGACTAAGTTATTCTTAAAGGAGTAATCAGTCACAGTAATTGGATATTTTTTTCAAAGTAGCTGTGGCCCTGCTGCTCGCAAACATTAAAAACAGTAAAATCTAATTTTGAAAAGCGGAAACAGATACCGCATCCACCCGAGGGACCAAAGGAGCGACTGAGAACAGATAAAGGCTATTTCCCTCCTACCTCCCAATCTTGTGCGCCAGTGTTCCAAAGATGTAGGTTCCAATAAGGTAGGAGATGGATGCTGGTAAGAACGCCACTCCTGCAAACACACACACATGCACACAACACACAGAGAATAACCAGGAGGTATAAAAGACTGAAGGTGTTGATGATAAGCAGATTCTATCAGGGTTTCATCATTGAGCTCCTGTACATCTTACATTGGCTCTAATGAAGACTTGTGACACCCTAATATCCTGTTCATCCTTTTATCTGACCGAGACTTCATATACTGCAGACTAAAGAAGCAAAGCAATAAAAAAAAGACAAACATACAACCAAATGGAAAGAATGCTGTCTGTGTGTTGCAGCTCATTCACCCCACTGACACGCAGCGTAAATCTTTACTTCCCAACAGTACACTTTACACCAGGGGTAGGGAGCCTATGGCTCTAGAGCCAGATGTGGTTCTTTTGATGACTGCATCTGGCTCTCAGATAAATCTTAGCTGACATTGCTTAATGCGATATTTATGAATAATTTCGCTGGTAATCACAGTGCTAAAAATAACGTGCAAAATACAAAACATTCTCATGCATTTAAATCCATCCATCAGTTTTCTACCGCACCTGTTCAAGAAGTCGCATTAATGGTAAGAAGTATTTTATGTCTCAATGGGGGGGGTGGGGGGGTTGCAGCTTGCTGCGGGGTCGTTCTCCCAGGAAGGTAGACGGACTACTCGGGACAAGGCATTTAGGTAAAAACATTATTTCATTTTAACTAAAAAAATTTACAAACAAAAATCGCTCACAGCGGACGCACAACTTGGGCTAAGGAACAAAGCTAACGCATACACAGACTAAGAACATAAATCAAACAAAACTTACTTGGCATGGCATGAAGCACGAAACTATGGCAAGGCATGAAACAAGTCAGCACAGGGCGACTGACTGGCAAAGACGAGCTTAAATATTGCCTCTGGTTAGTGCTCGGGAAGGAGGTGAGCGGGCATTTTGTCCACCAGAGACAGGTGGACAAAATGAGTAACCAAGGAATTCAGACAAGGGAGTGGAAAAAACAGGAAATTAAAGAGTCCAAAGGACAAACAGCACATAGCCAAACAAAAACATGATCAACAGACGTGACATCTGATTTATTATTGGTTAGCTTCAGAATAACAATGTCATTAAAAAGAATGAGAGACTTATTATACTCTAAAAATGTTGGTCTTACTTAAAAATGCACACATTTAGTTGTATTCAGTGTTAAAAAACGTGATATGGCTCTCACGGAAATACATTTTGAAATATTTGGCTTTCATGGCTCTCTCAGCCAAAAAGGTTTCCGACCCCTGCATTACACATTGCACTAAACCAGCAACAGGGGTGTCCAAGTACGACGTCTTTCTTTTTTTTTTTACTTCCGATATTGGAGCCTCGGGTATTGGATGATACCTTATTGATCCCATATGATATCAGCAGGAATCACACATTTTGTATTACCATATTTTTCAGAGTATAAGTCGCTCCGGAGTATAAGTCGCACCTGCTGAAAATGCATAATAAAGAAGGAAAAAAACATATATAAGTCACATTTTTGAGGTAAATTTATTTGATAAAACCCAACACGAAGAATAGACATTTGAAAGGCAATTTAAAATAAGTAAAGAATAGTGAACAACAGGCTAAATAAGTGTACGTTATATGACGCATAAATAACCAACTGAGAAGGTGCCTGTTAACATAACATATTATGGTAAGAGTCATTCAAATAACTATAACATATAAAACATGCTATACATTACGTTTACCAAACAATCTGTCACTCCTAATTGCTAAATCCGAGGAAATATTATACGTCTGGTCTCTTACGTGAATGAGCTAAATATTATTATTTGATATTTTACGGTAATGTGTTAACAATTTCACACATAAGTCGCTCCTGAGTATAAGTCGCACTATGAACAAAAACTGCGACTTATAGTCCGAAAAATACGTAATTTTGTGGTGTGGAAGGTTAGAAAAGTGTTGATGAAGTGAAACAGGGAACAATGGTGGGCATCAAAAACACCAACATATTTGTTGTCAACCGTCTGGAATAATAATAACAATAATGGATTCAGTTTTAAATCGCGCTTTTCTATTATTAGATACTCAAAGCCCTCACAGAGAAGTGGGAACCCATAATTCATTCACACCTGGTGGTGCTAAGCTACATTTGTAGCCACAGCTGCCCTAGGGTAGACTGACGGAAGCGTGGCTGCCAGTTTGTGCCTACGGCCCCTCCGACCACCACCTATCATTCTTTCATCATTCATTCACCAGTGTGAGTGGCGCCGGGGGGAAGGGTGAAGTGTCCTGCCCAAGGACACAACTGCAGCAATTTGGATGTCAAGATGCGGGAAGGGAACTTGCAACCCTAGGTTTCTGGTGCAGCCACCCCACCCACAACGCCAGGAGTCTGCAACCTTTACCACTCAAAGAGTCATTTTGACCCGTTTCACAAAATAAAGAAAACAATGGGAGCCGCAACCATTCTCGCGAATATCTGCTGGTGGTCACCCAGACAACAAAAATAAGAGCGTGCTATGAAGCCATTGCCTTTGACGCCTTCTACAACATGTACAAACAACTTGCCAGTCCAGTAACATGTTGTATGTGGCTTCCGCAGATACAGGTACGAAATTGCAAGGCATACTGGGTGATACAGATTACACTGAAGGTTGTGATATAAACAACTTTAACACGCTTACTAATATGCACCACATTGTGAACCCACACCAAACAAGAATGACAAACACATTTCGGGAGAACATCCTCACAGTAACACAACATAAACACAACACAAAAAAATACCCAGAATCCTTTGCATCCATGACTATTCCTGACTATATTATACACCCCGCTAGCACCAACGTCTGTTGAGGTGGGCGGGAAATCCGAAATCCCCCCAAACAATCTGGGGGGTTGGGGATTATGCAGCTGAGCCACATCAGAGTGGCCAAAGAGCCGCATGCGGCTCCGGAGCCGCGGGTTGCCGACCCCTGCACTACGCCATACCACCCCCTAATAGACTTATGCTTGGGCTGGGCGATTATATGATGCGATCGATGATTGTGGTGACTTTTTTTTTTTTAGTTGAGTTTGTGTTTTTGTCGAACATGCATTCATACAACATGATACATCACAATTCCCAGTTTGTCTATTCAACATGTTTGAAAAGGTGTAGGAAGAAGCAGAGCTTATTTAATCCTACCCCTTGTCCTTTACATAGCAGTTGCTAAAACTTTTGTTCACTTACTGTTCTCAATTTATTCACCATATACTTCATAAGCAATAAAAAATAAAAAATAATTAGGGTAGCATGGTGGCACAGGGGTTAGTGCATGTGCCTAACAATGCGAAGGTCCTGAGCAGTCCTGGGTTAAATCCCGGGCACGGGATCTTTCTGTGTGGAGTTTGCATGTCCTCCCCGTGACTGTGTGGCTTCCCTCCCGTTACCCCGGCTTCCTCCCACTTCCAAAGACATGCACCTGGGGATAAGCTGATTGGCAACACTAAATTGGCCCCAGTGTGTGAATGTGAGTGTGAATGTTGTCTGTCTATCTGTGTTGGCCCTGCGATGAGGTGGCGACTTGTCCAGGGTGTATCCCGCCTTCCGCCCGATTGTAGCTGAGATAGGTGCCAGCGACCCCAAAGGGAATAAGTGGTAGAAAATGGATGGATGGATTATACATATTTCACACTCCACTCCACACTGTTCTTGTGATAAATCATCATGATTTCAATATTGATAAAACATAATCGGATAAGAATTTTGGCCATAATCGTGCAGCCCCATGAACAATTAAATAATAACAAATATATACAATCTCAACTTGATTCAATGGTATTGAAAAAGAATGAGACTCAAAACATTGCAGCTTTTGCCCCGACTTTCTGAAAACTTACTCATAGGTGTTTGTGGCAGGGGCGGGGTGTGTGCAGCGATCGGCCATGAAGCAGCTGACAGGTGAGTAGATGAGCTCAGCTGGAACGAGTTATCTAATCACCTGTTCCTTTATTAGCGGCGCGGGAAACCTTGAGGATGAGGACACAGGCGGAGCGGAGGACACACGCAGAGCGGAGGACGATCGACTGAAAAGCCGAAGTGAAGAAATAACTAAAACGAACATTGTGGATTGCAAGTACGGGCTGAAAAGCCAAAACTGACATTTGTGTGAACAAACAGTAATTAAAAAGTGTAAACCTGCTTCGAGTGTGCTGCTCCTTCCCTGTGCTCCCAGAAGAACAAGCAGGATCTTGCTACAGTGGCGCCCAACGAAAATAATCACGGAGAGATTTCATCACCAACCCTGCAAACGCTGGGCCAAGCCTTGGCCGAGGTGTCGGCGGCAAGCCGGCTGCAGACCTAGGTGGTGCTGGCCTGGATGAGCTGCACGGAAACAGCGGGAGGCTCGGCCTCCATGGAGCGCATGGTGGAGGGGGAGGACGCACAGACCTTCCTGGACGTGTTCGAGGCCACGGCGAGGTCGTGCAAATAGCCGGAGGAAGAATGGGGCGCGAGGCTGCTGCCGCTCCTGATGGGGGAGGCGCAGCGGGCGGCGTTGAGTCTCCCGGGGTCGGCCCGCACGCACTATGCCAACCAACGGCACGCCATCCTCGACCGGGCCGGCAGCAACCCAGAAGATCACCGCCGAAGGTTCCGGGCCATGAAGCTGGCGTCGGAGGACCGGCCCTTCGTATTCGCGCACCGGCTAAGGGATGAGGCGACCCGGTGGCTCCAGCCCAACGGGCGGGACACCGAGATGTTGGAGGCGATGGTGCTGGAGCAATTCCTGGAGGGCATCCCGGTGAAAACCTCCAAGTGGGTGCGGTACCACAGTCTGCCGGACGTGGAAGCAGCGGTGAGAATGGCGGAGGAACACCTGGCGGTGCACCGGGAGACGACGACGGCAAGAACCGAGAAAACCGCCCCGGGGCCACGACGACGACTCGCCCCGATATGGGGAGGGGGGAACCAGACATTCGGCGAGCCGGGAAAAATCACGGCCGAGAGACAGGGTTCCCACACGAACACACTCGCACGCACACAGACACACACATCACTGGGGGGCCCACAAGGGAATGATGGGGTGTCTTCCTGTGTGTTTCAGGGTCCCGGCGCTGCTAAGAGGGGGCTTCCCTCACGGAGTGCATCTCAAATACCAGGGCCGGTGAGCTGGGGGTGCGGACAACCTGGGCACATGCGTCGGGAGTGCTCGGTGATGGAGGCGGGGCAGGTGTTGCGGATTGCCGGGCCTCCAGCATCTGCCCCCGTTCTAGGAGAGACGTACGGCGTACCGGTAAGGATACAAGGGAGTACATACCGGGCGATGGTGGATTCGGGCTGCAGGCAGTCCATGATCCACCAAACCTGGTTCGGCCCGGGGCTTTGGTGCATGCAACACGTATAAAAATTAGGTGCGTGCATGGGGATATACATGAATATCCGATTGTGCCAGCGGAAATTCTGTATAAAAACCAAAAGCATAAAGTTAAGGTTGCCCTAAGCGCGCAACTTACGCGCCCTATAATTTTGGGAACGAATTGGCCGGGATTCAATCAATTGGTGACACATTATGTGGGGGTGCGTTCACGGACAGTAGGCAAGGGGAGTATCCGCGCAGTTCTCAGCAGCGACACGGTTTCATCCGGGAATGCCGGGCGGGAACCGGTGGGGGCTTCGCGGGAGGCCCCCCCGGTCCCCCGATGGCAACCTACGGAGGATTTTCCCCTCGAGCAGGCCCGTGATGAAACTTTGCGCGAGGCCTGGGATCAGGTCGATTTTGTGGACGGTCAGCTGGTGCGCCCGGGGAAAGCGCGGGTATTCCCCCATTTTTCCATTATTAGGGATAGACTGTATCGAGTGGGCCGTGACACGCAAACCGAGGAAGAATACACCCAATTGTTGGTGCCGAAATGCCGCCGGGAAATGGTTTTCCAGGCGGCACATTTCCATCCCATGCCTGGCCATTTAGGATATGATAAAACACTTAATCGGGTCATGGTCCGATTCTATTGGCCGGGCCTCCGGGCAGACATACGCCGATGGTGCGCGGCCTGTCCGGACTGCCAGCGGGTGAACCCCGCAGCCACCCCAAAGGCGCATTTACGCCCATTACCACTCATGGAGGTCCCGTTCGAACGAATTGGGATGGACCTCATCGGCACACGGGGGATACCGCTTTGTGTTAGTTCTGGTGGATTACGCAACGCGGTATCTCGAAGCACTGCCGCTGCGCTCCATCTCCGCCAAGAGTGTGGCGCAAGCACTCTTCACGGTCATTTCCCGCGTCGGAATCCCGAAAGACATTTTGACGGACCAGGGCACGTCCTTTATGTCACGCACGATAAAGGAACTTTACGGATTACTGGGGATTAAGGCCATCCGCACCAGCGTATACCATCCACAAACGGACGGGCTGGTGGAGAGGTTTAACAAAACGCTTAAAACCATGATCTGTAAATTTATGCACGAGGACAAACAAAATTGGGATAAGTGGTTGGAGCCCCTAATGTTTGCGATGCGGGAGGTACCTCAGGCCTCCCTCGGTTTTGCACCGTTCGAGTTGCTGTACGGCCGAAGGCCCCGCGGAGTATTGGACGTCATTAAGGAAAGCTGGGTGGACGGTCCAAGCTCCAGCAAAAATGAGATTCAATACGTCTTGGACATGCGGGCAAAACTCCACAAGGTGGGGCACTTGTCACGTGAAAATTTGCGCCTTGCCCAAGCGCGTCAACAGCGCACATATAATAAGCGGCCCCAACTGCGTAAATTTTCACCGGGAGAAAAAGTGCTTCTGTTGCTTCCAACGTCAAGCTCCAAATGACTTGCAAAGTGGCAAGGACCCTTTGAGGTCACACGGCAAGTGGGGGATGTCGATTATGAGGTCCGGCGCTCGGACCGACGCGGAGACACCCAGATATACCATTTGAACCTGCTGAAGGCATGGAGAGAGGCCGAACCTGTCGCCATGGTTACAGTAGAGGGGGGGGAGTTGGGCCCGCGCTCTGGCCCAACCCCCTCAGCTTCCCTGTGATGACCAGCTCACATTGGCGCAGAGAGCGGAGTTGGCTGAATTACAGCGGCGCTACTCAGATGTGTTCTCCTCTCGGCCCGGGCGCACGGATCTTGTCCGACATCACATAGAGACCAGCCCGGGGGTTACGGTGCGGTCTCGGCCATATCGGCTGCCCGAACACAAGCGTAAAGTGGTTCGGGAAGAATTAAAAACTATGCTTGCGTTGGGGGTGATAGAAGAATCCCACAGCGCATGGTGCAGTCCCATTGTCTTAGTAGGGAAGAAGGATGGGACTGTGCGGTTCTGTGTGGATTACCGCAGGGTGAATGACATTTCACGTTTTGACGCGTACCCAATGCCTCGGGACGACGAGCTCCTAGATCGGCTGGGCACTGCTCGTTTTTTTACGACACTGGATTTGACGAAGGGCTACTGGCAGATTCCCTTGTCTCTAGAGTCCCGAGAAAAAACGGCCTTTGCTACTCCGGAAGGTTTGTACCAATTCGTGACACTTCCGTTTGGCTTGTTCGGTGCGCCTGCCACGTTCCAGCGCCTCATGGACCGAGTGCTGCGACCCCATGCGGCATACGCGGCTGCCTACCTGGATGACGTAATCATCCAGAGTAGCAGCTGGGAACAGCACATGCGGCGGGTGGGGCTCGAGTCCCTGAGGCGGGCGGGGCGCCAACCCGGCGAAGTGCGCCGTTGGCCGGAGGGAGGTGCAGTATCTGGGGTACCACTTGGGGGCCCCCAGGTGCGGCCCCAGGTGGACAAAACGGCGCCATCGCGGCCTGTCCACCTCCCAAGACAAAAAAAGAGGTGAGGCAGTTTTTGGGGTTGGCAGGCAATATCCGCCGGTTCATTCCCCATTTCGCGGAATGGACCAGCCCACTGACTGACCTTACCCGAAAGGGTGCTCCAGAACTGGTCCAGTGGACGGAGCAGTGCCAGCGGGCATTTGAGAAGGTAAAAGCAGCACTCTGTGAGGAGCCGGTACTGCACATGCAAAATTTTAACATCCCTTTTTGTCTGCAGGCGGACGCGTCGAGCCGGGGACTGGGGGCGGTACTGTCACAGCGGGTGGAGGGCGCCGTCCGCCCCGTACTGTACATCAGCCGGAAGCTTTCGGACCGGGAGGCGGGGTACAGCACAGTGGAGAGGGAGTTCCTCGCCATCCGGTGGGCAGTGGTGGCCCTCCGCTACTACCTGCTGGGGCGCGCCTTCAGTCTCTGCTCAGACCACAAACCGCTACAATGGCCCCACCGCATGAAGGACGCCAATGCGCGGATCACCCGGTGGTACCTGGCATTACAGCCCTACAACTTCCGGGTGGTCCACAGGCCGGGCACGCAGATGGCCGTGGCCGACTTCCTCTCTCGCCCAGGGGAGGGGGGGGAGTGGGCGCGGCCAGACGGGTGTCCGGCCTGAGTCTGGCAGTGGAGGCATGTGGCAGGGGCGTGGTCCACGCGTTCCCTGCGGGCGGGGTGTGTGCAGCGATCGGCCATGAAGCAGCTGACAGGTGAGTAGATGAGCTCAGCTGGAACGAGTTATCTAATCACCTGTTCCTTTATTAACTGCGCGGGAAACCTTGAGGAAGAGGACACAGGCGGAGCGGAGGACACACGCGGAGCGGAGGACGATCGACTGAAAAGCCGAAGTGAAGAAATAACTAAAACGAACATTGTGGATTGCAAGTATGGGCTGAAAAGCCAAAACTGACATTTGTGTGAACAAACAGTAATTAAAAAGTGTAAACCTGCTTCGAGTGTGCTGCTCCTTCCCTGTGCTCCCAGAAGAACAAGCAGGATGTTGCTACAGTGTTATTGTGTTGTCCTGTGTAAAGAATAGTTGCCACTTCTACTCTGACTGTGTTGGCCAATGCTAAACAATTTCTTCCACATCGTTGGACCACATGTGCAGTAACAAGGTCTATGACCCATTTAGAAGGTCAAAAATTATACTACCTGAACACAGTCAAAATTGATGAGATTGTACCAGATTTGTGTCAAGCCTGTCTCTTGCAGTCATTTGTCATCCCAACAGAACTCTGATTCTGTATACACAAAGCGAAAAAACGGGAGCCGAGGACTATACAGGCGAAAACAAACGGCCTTCAGGAATATATCAAGAAGAGGGCTCCCAGAGACGGTCTGCTCAGTGAATACCTCAGGCCAGTGTTTTTCAACCACTGTGCCGTGGCACACTAGTGCGCCGTGAGGTATTGTCTGGTGTGTCGTGGGAAATTATGCAACTTCACCTAATTGGTCCAAAAAATATATTTTGCAAATCAGTAATTATAATAATGTGCCGTTGTTGAGTGCAGTGTTTTCCAACCACTGTGCACCTAAGTGGGTTAAAAATATTTTTTGCAAACCAGTAATTATAATACGCAAATTATAATACGCCTTTGTTGAGTGTCTGTTCTGTCTTGAGCTCAGCAGACTAACCGTGTAATACTCTTCCATATCAGTAGGTGGCAGCAAGTAGCTAATTGCTTTGTAGATGTCGGAAACGGCGACGATGGTTTGCAGGTAAAAAGGTGTCTAACACTTCAACCAAAAAGAAACAAAAGGTGAATGCCCCTGAAAAAATGCATTGAAGCTTAAGGAAGGCTATGCAGAACCAAAATAAAACTGAACTGGCTGCAAAGTAAACAAAAACAAAATGCTGGGCAACAGCAAAGACTTACAGCGGGTGGAGCAGACGGCGTCCACAAAGTGCACCTACTTTGAGTCCAGATCTATAGTTATGCATGGTTGGTTATGGTTTGAATTCATATCCAACAATTGCGAGAACAACTTTTTACCGTCAATATCGGCTGCTGAGTTTCACTCTTTAATGTTTTCAGCTGGTGGTGTGCCTCTGGAATTTTTTCAATGAAAAAAATGTGCCTTTGCTCAGAAAAGGTTGAAAAACACTGCCTAAGGCAACAAAGGCCCGGTAAGGAGGAGGAGCTGGACAGGCTGTCAAGCCCCTGCAAGGCAGTTACCACCGACAAATTGAGGAAGGTCTTCTAAAGTGGGTGACATTGGGAAAAAATACCAGTGGCTTAAAAAGCCTATACTAAACGACAGCGAGAGGCAGCACAAGAAAAGACCCTAAATAAAATATCAATTGAGGCCAGGGTCTAATACATCGGACATTACCCCAGATGCAGGCTATGCAACCAGCCCAGGGAAACTACAGAACATCACAGCAGGGTGTAAGATGCTGGCAGGCAATGCATACCTGTACATAAAGCGCCATAACCAGGTGGCAGCCATATAGGACCGGAATAGACGTACCAAAAATGGACTGAAGGTCCTTCATTCAGGATGATGGCTAGTAGAAACCATAGAAAGGAGTAAAGAACAACCAGACCAAGATCCTTTTGGACTTCCAGATCCAGGCCAACAAAATGACCATTTCCTTTGTAGGGTGACCGGACTCGAGAGAAAGTGAAAAACTTGGTAATCTTGGAAGAGCTCTCACTGGTCCATACTTGCCAACCCTCCCAATTTTCACGGGAGACTCACGAACTTTAGTGCCCCTCCCAAAAATCTTTCCCGAATTTTTCACGATTTCCACCCGGACAACAATATTGGGGGCGTGCCTTAAAGGCACTGCCTTTAGCGTCCGCTACAACCTGTCCTTTCATCCCCTTTTCCTCCATACAAACCGCGTGGCGGCCCAGTCAAATAATATATGCGCCTTTTACAAACATAAGTGAATGCATGGCATACTTGATCAACAGCCATACAGGTCACACTGAGGGTGGCCGTATAAACAATTTTAACACTGTTACAAATATGCGCCATACTGTGAACCTACACCAAACAAGAATGACAAACAAATTTCGAGAGAACATTTGCAGCGTAACACATCATAAACACAACAGAACAAATACCCAGAACCCCTTGCAGCACTAACTATTCCGGGACGCTACAATATACCCCCACCCCCCCCCCCACAACACAAGTTTGCGCGTGTTTACTTTCCATTTTGGCATAAAACCTTCTGTGGCTTCATCGTTTGGAAACAGTTTGTACTTTTGGGAGTTTTGGGGCAACCCAGCCAGAGTCGCAACCGAAATCCACCTGAAGATCCGTAGTGTGACCTGAAGAGGGAGTAGTGTGCACAAGAATCTTCATAGCAATCTGATTTTTTTTTAAAAATCTATGAGGAGGAATGTGCAAAGACAAGCTGCATCATGCTGATAGACTTAATGAGACTGAAACGAAAAAGTTTGCTTCAACAAAGTATCAGTGTGTGTTTAATATGGCTCATTACATTAGAAACTGTCATTAGGAACTCAATTAAAGACAATAAAACGCGTATATGTATCCGTCAAAGACCAAGGAGCTGGTCATTGACTTTGGGAGGTCGAGTCCACGGTCACAACCTATTATGATCGAGGGAGTTGAGGTACAGACCGTGGACTCATTCAAGTACCTCGGGGTTTGGGTGGACAATAAGCTGGACTGGACTGCTAACACGGACCACCAGTACAAGAAAGGACGGAGCAGGCTGTACTTCCTCAGGAGACTGCACTCCTTCACTGTGGTTGCCAGTGTTCTGTTCTACATGGTAGTGTGCTGCGGGGGCAGTACATCTAAGAAGGACAGCTCCAGACATGAGAAACTGATCAGGCGAGCCGGTTCTACAATCGGAATGAAACTGGACTCACTGGTGACGGTGGCAGAGAAGAGGACTGTGGACAAACTAGTGAGCATCCTGGATGATGCCAGTCACCCTCTGCATAGCGTTATCAGTAGCCAGAGGAGCCTGTTCAGTGCTAGGCTGCTTCATCCCAAGTGCAGGACTAATAGACTCAAAAACTCCTTTGTCCCACACGCCATTAGACTGTACAACTCCTCTCTGGGGCGGGGGGTACAAGGATGACAGGGGATGCAAAACAATAACAGTGCAATACGTTTTCATAACATGGTCACTACTGCCTACTTTCTCTTGTTATATTCTTATTTTACTGTTATATTTGTATTCCCATTGTTGCTTTTTATTTTTTTATTCTTATTGTAATATTTCTCTATTTTGTTTCCATTTAAACCCCCATTATTTACTTTTTACTTTTTTTTTAATTGATCTCAACTCTGTACACTGCTGCTGGAATTTTAATTTTCCTGAAGGAACTCTCCTGAAGGAATCAATAAAGTACTATCTATCTATCTATCTATCTATCTATCTATCTATCTATCTATCTATCTATCTATCTATCTATCTATCTATCTGTCTATCTATCTATCTATGTGCTTTGTTGACTGTGGACATATTGTATTATGACATGAGTCAAAGTGACAATATACCGTACCTAACTGCCATTTCCTGGCACACATGGTCTCCATCATCCAGATTGGCAGTGTTGGCTCCAGCATGGCGATGGCCATATTCCCAAAACAAATGGCGCCTGCAAAGCAAGATTAAGGATACATAAACACATGTTCTTCTTTGTCTGGACAGACAAGTTTTTCACGCGGGACCCGCAAAAATGTATGGTTATTCTACAGTCGTCACTCGTTTATCACAGCTTATTGGAAATAGGCCTGATCGAGGTAATCGAGTTTCTGCAAAATAGGATTATGATTATTAGATCAAATATATTTAGAGCATCAAAAAACAGTTGATGACCTTCTAAAAATGTTTAAACATGAAACACCAGTGATATGGACTGCGGAGCTGGCACTGAGCGCCAGGACGGACAAGCTTCACAGTGTTTTGGCTGAATGAGCATGTATCGGACACCTCAGTCTTCTTGGACGTATCCTCGCTCATCCATGCGGACTGGACACTGGCCGATAGTGGAGTCGGTTCTATTGGTTGCTTTGTTGGGTATGCTCCTGTCTCTGGACATGCTCTCTACACCCCAGCAGACACCGCAGAGGCCACCAAAGTGTATATGTTTCTTTTACTTTTTATTCCTAGCTGTATGTAGAAGTGTCTGGTTGCATCAGCTGCGCTACTTTAATGTCTTTAATGTCCTTTGTGTTTGTTGATGTTTGATGTTTCCCTCTTACACAGATGTAAGAGGGATGTGTATTATGGCTATTAGTTGTGTTTTTCCCTTGGCCTCAGTCTGGACCCCCTCTCCAGGGGCCCAGGCTAAGACCGATTTTTTTATTTAATTTAATTTTATTTTATTTTAATCTTTTATTTTTTGTCCCATTCCCCCCCACTTGTTTACCTGTATCTCACCTTTTTTTTAAGGGGCGCCGGATGTCTGCAGACCCGTCAGCCATCCTGTTCTGTCTCCCTGTAATGTTTGTCTGATCTTGAATGGGATTGTGCTGAAAATCTTAATTTCACCTCGGGGATTAATAAAGTATGTCTGATTCTGATTCTGATATGGTCACCTTTACACTCGTTTCCCCCAATATAGTAGCCTTGACTGTGTTCTACTGTAGATTACAGTACTCACCTGCAGTCAAGAGGATCCTCCAAGCGTCATTGCTATAGCCGTCACCCGGCCACGACAACACGACCATAGCGCTAAAATTAGCCACCATGTTGTTAGCATTGTTCGGCCTTAAAGGGGCTGTTTACACAGATGCCTAGAGGGCGCCAACTTTCTAATGCAGACCTGGGCAAATTAAGGCCTGGGGACCACATGCGGCCCGTTAAGCTTTTCAATCTGGCCCGCCGGACATTCCCAAATGATTTTTTTAGATCTTTAAGATGTAAAGAGTAGCTGCCATTATGATGTGCAGTCATGTTTTCTAATGACCGTAAGTCGTCAACCATACAAAGTTTTTTAATACTTGGAATCTGTGTTAATGGATGATATATCAGTTACTATGGTCATCTAATTAGTTACTATGGTCATCTAATTGGTTGCTACGGTCATCTATGTCACAGCACTTCAGACGAGGCACCAAGCAGTGTGGGTGGGGAGCTTTTCCCACAGACGCGAAAGGAGTTTTTCACAACAAAGTTTTAAAGCTTAGTGATATATAGAAAAGAATAGAATAGGATAGAATAGAATAGAAATTACTTTATTGATCCCTGGGGGAAATCAGCATATATCAGATTGTAGGTGGGTTTATTTTATACCCTTCGTGTTTGTTGCATTTTTGTTAAGTATCACTCGATTGGGACGGCGTGGCGCAGTGGGAGAGTGGCCGTGCGCAACCCGAGCGTCCCTGGTTCAATTCCCACCTAGTACCAACATCGTCACGTCCGTTGTGTCCTGAGCAAGACACTTCACCCTTGCTCCTGATGGGTGCTGGTTGGCGCCTTGCATGGCAGCTCCCTCCATCGGTGTGTGAATGTGTGTGTGAATGGGTAAATGTGGAAGTAGTGTCAAAGCGCTTTGAGTACCTTGAAGGTAGAAAAGCGCTATACAAGTACAACCCATCCATCCATCCATTTTCTACCGCTTTCTCCCTTACGGGGTCGCGGGGTACAAGTACAACCCATTTATTGTAAAATATGTCGATTGAAAGGGGGTGTGTGACATTCATATTTTGTCAATATTCAATGTTTTATCGTTGATTGAACAATGTAAAATTCCATTTAGCATTCAATCAGACATTATTGTGAGGTTTTGCATTAGTGTTCCTAAAAATACATGGACACATTTTTTTTCTCTAAATGTGGCCCCCGAGTCAAAATAACTGCTCAGGCCGGTTCTAATGTATTTTTACACAATATATCCCGCCCTCTTATGGCTTCCATTACGTGATGACGTAATTACGTACGTACATAACACATGCTCGTGGATTAGCTCTAGGTGTTGTTAGCTTATAATAACCATTTGGATAGTTAGCATTAATTATCACTGAATGTATGTTCTATCATAACAACAACATGACTGCAAGTTCTTTGTTGCTTCTCTCGGACTGCTTTTGTATGTGTGCACGCACTCTTGTGCGTACGCGTCGGTGAGACCGCGTGAGCGACCGCTGTAAACACCGATCATTTTATCCGTGACGGTAAAACATTTTGTTACATTAACTTTGTAATTGTGGAGGGAGGTTGTGATTAGCACACTGCAGGTATGAAGATTAGCGACCCCGTCTGGGTGGCTGGAGACAGCGCACCCTCAGACGGGGGCGTGGCATGGGCAGGACGGCGAGACGCAGCTGGCAGGTGATTAGATGTCGCAGGTGGTACGCGTTAATCTAATCATCTGTTGTCTTTTTAACATTGATCGAGCAGCAGAGGAAGTTTTTGTGGAGAGACTGAAAAGTCGATGAGCAGAGATTGAGTTTAAAACAAACGTGTGAGATTAAAACCTGTCAAAACCTGACCCACTGGTTTCCAGCGTGCATCTGTGGTACTTGTGAGTAAAGAAGCTTACTATTGGCACCCAACGAAAAAAAAAAAAAAGAGAGAAGCTGCGATGTCGTCACCAAGCCCAATTGAAGCGCTGGGGCAGCTGTTGACAGAAATATCGACCGCAAATCACCGACAGATGGAAGCAATGCAAGGCCAAATCGCGCAACAGAGCTGGATTCTGCAGGATGGTGGAAACAGAAGATCCCCGTATGGACATGTTCGAGATCACAGCCAAGTCGTGCGGCTGGCCGGAGGAGGAGTGGGCGGAGCGGCTGCTGCCATTGTTGGTGGGAGAGGCGCAGCGAGCGGCGCTCAGCCTGCCACCAGCGTCCCAGATGAGCTACCGGGACATGAGGAGGGCAGTGTTAGACCGGACGGGAGGATCCAAAGAAGACTACAGGATAAAGTTTAGAACCATGAAACTTGGTCAAGATCAGCGGCCTTTTGTCCTGGGCCAACAGCTGACAGATGCGCCAACCAGATGGCTGCAACCCGGAAGAAAAGAAGAGGTGATTGAACAAGTGATCCTGGAACAATTCCTGGAGGCGATCCCGGCGCGGACGTCAGCGTGGGTCCGCTACCACCGACCACAAGAGCTAGCAGCAGCGGTAGCCTTGGCGGAGGACCACCTGACGGTACAGCGGGAGAAGGCTGCAGGAGGAGGGGAGCGGCCAGTACCAGCGCCGCGAAAAATGCGGTCACCACCAGCAGAGGGAGCCCAGCCGTGGACAAGGCCACGAAACATGAATATTTTTTCTCCTCCGCAGGGCCCGGCCGCAGCAGACACTGCGTGTCCCCCGCAAACAGCACCTTGAATGCCGGGGCAGGTGTGCTGTAGGTGTGGACGGCTAAGTCACCTGCAACGGGAGTGTCCAGCGATGGAGGTGGGGCAGGTGATCCGGGTGGTCGACCCTCCAGCCTCCTCCCCGGGACCGGGAGAGTCATACTATGTACCAGTAAGGATACAAGGGAGTATACACCGGACGATGGTGGATTCGGGTTGTGAACAAACCATGATTCACCAAAATCTGGTTCGACCCGGGGTATTGAGTAAGGTTACACGGGTGCAGGTTAAATGTGTGCATGGGGATATTCACACGTATCCCATTGTGCCGGTGAAAATTTTGTTCAGGGGGGAAAAATATAGTGTTAAGGTGGCAGTAAGTTCGTGCCTAGCGCACCCCTTAATCTTGGGAACAAATTGGCCGGGATTTAAGGGGTTAATGAAGCAGTGTGCAGGGGTGCGTTCACGGACGGTAGGGAAAGGGGATACCCGCGCTGTTCTCATCGGCGACGCGAGATTATCCGACGTGGCCCAGGGGGAGGGGGAAGGGGGGCCGGCGGGGACTTCCCAGGAGGTTTCCCCGGTGCCCCAATGGCGCCCCACGGATGATTTTCCACTCGAGCAGTCTCCAGATGACACTCTGCGCGAGACCTGGGACCAAGTGATTGCAATTGATGGGCAGCGGGTTCGCCCGGGGATAACGCGGGATTTCCCTCATTTTGTATTGATTAGGGACAGACTATACAGAGTGAGCCGTGACACTCAGACAGGGGAGGAAATTACCCAATTGTTGGTACCAAAAAGCCGTCGGGAAATGATTTTCCAGGCAGCACATTTTAACCCAACGGCCGGGCACATGGGATATGATAAAACACTTAATCGGATAATGGCCCGGTTCTGTTGGCCAGGCATTCGGGCAGACGGGCGCCGCTGGTGCGCGGCATGCCCGGACTGTCAACTAGTCAACCCTGCGGCCACTCCTAGAGCACCTTTGAGGCCATTACCACTCATAGAGGTCCCGTTTGAACGAATTGGCATGGACCTCGTCGGGCCATTTCACCCGAGCACCCAGGGATATCGCTTTGCACTAGTCCTGGTGGATTATGCAACGTGCTATCCCGAAGCAGTGCCACTGCGCTCCATCTCTGCAAAGAGTGTCGCGCAGGCACTGTTTCAAATTATTTCCCGAGTTGGAATCCCGAAAGAGATTCTAACTGACCAGGGCACGTCCTTTATGTCACGCACGTTAAAGGAGCTGTACGGTTTATTGGGGATCAAGTCTATTCGGACTAGCGTCTACCACCCACAGACAGATGGGCTGGTGGAGCGGATGAATAGAACTTTGAAATCCATGATCCGGAAGTTCGTACACGAGGACAAACCAAATTGGCATAAATGGTTGGATCCCCTGTTATTTGCAGTGCGGGAGGTTCCCCAGGCCTCAACAGGATTTTCTCCATTTGAATTATTGTTCGGCAGGAAGCCATGGGGGGTATTGGACCTAGTTAAAGAAAGCTGGGAGGAAGGTCCACGCCCCAGTAAAAAATGAAATTCAGTACGTCATGGACTTGAGAGCAAAACTCCACATATTAGGGCACTTCTCACGTGAGAATTTGCTCCAAGCTCAAGAACGTCAACAGCGCCTGTATAACAGGGAAGCGCAACTTAGACGATTTTCACCGGGAGAGAAAGTACTTGTGTTACTCCCAACATCCAGCTCCAAATTACTCGCCAAGTGGCAAGGACCCTTCGTGGTCACACGACGAGTGGGTGACGTGGATTATGAGGTCAGGTGGTCTGACCGGGGTGGGGCCACACAAATATACCACCTCAATCTACTAAAAGGGTGGAGGGAAGCGGAGCCCGTCTCCATGGTGACGGCGATAGCGGAGAGCGAGGAGCTGGGGCCGGAGGTTCCCCCCTCCCCTCTCCGCTGTGATAATCATCTTACGCTGTCCAAGAAAGCAGACGTGGCCAAGTTGCAGCAACATTTTGCTGACGTGTTCTCTCCCTGCCGGGCCGCACGACTCTCACCCAGCATCACATAGAGACCAGCACGGGCGTGACTGTGAGGTCTCGGCCCTATAAGCTACCCGAACACAAACGCAAAGTAGTTCGGGAAGAATTAAAAGCCATGTTGGAATTAGGAGTGATAGAAGAGTCCCACAGTGCATGGTGTAGCCCCATAGTTCTGGTAAGGAAGTAAGATGGGTCTGTACGGTTCTGTGTAGACTACCGCAAGGTGAATGATGTGTCACGTTTTGACGCCTATCCAATGCCCCGGGTCGATGGGCTCCTGGACCGGTTGGGCACTGCTCGTTTTTATACGACACTGGATTTGACTAAGGGCGACTGGCAGATTCCCTTGTCTCCAGAGTCCAAGGAAAAAACGGCATTCTCCACTCCGGAAGGATTATACCAATTTGTGACCCTTCCGTTCGGCTTGTTCGGGGCGCCCGCCACATTTCAGAGACTCATGGACCGGGTGCTGCGACCGCACGCTGCATATGCCGCCGCCTATCTGGATGATGTCATCATCCAGGGGAACAGCTGGGCGGAGCATATGCAGAGAGTGGGCGCGGTACTCGAGTCCCTGAGGCGGGCAGGGCTCACCGCCAACCCGGCGAAGTGCGCGGTTGGCCGGAGGGAGGTACAGTATCTGGGGTACCACTTGGGGGAAGGCAAGGTGCGACCTCAGATAGATAAAACCGCAGCAGTTGCGACCTGCCTGACCCCGAAGACAAAAAAGGAGGTGAGGCAGTTTTTGGGGCTGGTGGGCTACTACTGGAGGTTTGTCCCCCGGTTTGCAGACCTGACCAGCCCACTAACTGACATCACCCGGAAAGGTGCCCCAGATCTGGTCCAATGGACGGAGCAGTGCCAGCAGGCATTCGAGAAGGTAAGGAAAGCACTTTGCGAGGAGCCGGTACTGCACATGCCTGATTTTTCTATCCCATTTTGTTTGCAGGCGGATGCATCGGGCAGAGGACTGGGAGCCGTTTTATCTCAGCAGCGGGGGGGCACCGACCATCCGGTCCTGTATATCAGCAGGAAATTGTCTGAAAGGGAGGTCAGATACAGCACGGTGGAGAGGGAGTGCCTCGTCATCCGGTGGGCGGTCGGTGCCCTCCGGTACTATCTGCTGGGACGCCCATTCAGCCTCTGCTCGGACCACAAGCCCCTCCAGTGGCTCCACCGCATGAAAGATGCCAACGCGTGGATCACCGGGTGGTATCTCGCTTTACAACCCTACAATTTCAGAGTGATCCATAGGCCGGGAGCACAGATGGTCGTGGCGGGCTTCCTCTCCCGCGCTCAGGCCGGGGGGGGGGGAGTAAGTGCGGCCAGACGGTGCCCGGCCTAAGTCTGGCGGTGGAGGTATGTGGAGGGAGGTTGTGATTAGCACACTGCAGGTATGAAGATTAGCGACCCCGTCTGGGTGGCTGGAGACAGCGCACCCTCAGACGGGGGCGTGGCATGGGCAGGACGGCGAAGCGCAGCTGGCAGGTGATTAGATGTCGCAGGTGGTACCCGTTAATTTAATCATCTGTTGTCTTTTTAACAGTGATCGGGCAGCGGAGGAAGTTTTTGTGGAGAGACTGAAAAGTCGATGAGCAGAGATTGAGTTTAAAACAAACGTGTGAGATTAAAACCTGTCAAAACCTGACCCACTGGTTTCCAGCGTGCATCTGTGGTACTTGTGAGTAAAGAAGCTTACAGTAATTATCAAAAGTATAGACAATTGTCAAACAAATGTGTTCCATTACACCACTAATGGTAACATAACCCAGCAAGCAAAAAACATTAAAATAACATTGAGATTTTGTTCAATTAGATCCGGACATTGAGCAGCTCAAACCTAACGTGTCAACTAACATGCTTTTTGACGACGTTTAATCAATGTTGGGTTCTGATTTAAATTTGACAATTGAATTTTAGCAATTTTACAACCAATAGTCTACAACACAAACATAATGTTGAAACATTTTTGTTGACGACATTTATTCAATGTCAGATTGTGACGTGGATTTGACTATTGAATTTTGGTCATTTCCCAAACAACAACATGGATCCAACGGTGCAATTTACAAATACAACTATTTTGCAACGTTGTTTCAAAGCCAGTTTTAAAGGACATCTATGTATAATCCACATTATATCAATGTCTTGTGCCTGCTGGGCCGCTAGCCGGTGGTGTTCTTGTTATATTTTTTGCTTTGAAAAATGTTACTGTAAGTTGCAAAACAGCACTTTTATATAGTGTCCAGGCTTCTCTCCTCAAATTGAGCCAAATTGAATTCTGTCTCTGTTTGATTCTTTGCTTCTTGTCCTGTTGGACAGATGTCATCAGTGTTTGAACCTGACATCTTCAATACATAATAATTTAAGACTTAATTTCAGCCAAAAGTATGTACAAGATTGTAATTGTAAAAATAATGTAATGAAGGCACACTATTTTAATATTTTAATGTGGCGAGGGATGACTGTATTCCATTTCTCTGCTGCGCTGGGTTATGTTCTTACCAGCTGCAACTATGATGTACGGATCTTTCATGAGGGTCAGCAGTGGGGTCCCCTTCTGACTCTATGAAGACAAAAGGTAGAATAACATCACAATTTAAAACCATGAATTTGAAATGTTATTTTGTAAAATGTACCTCTATTTTTTTTTCTCTAAATATGTCCAGATCTAATCTACCTTCTTTCATTAGTGTTGGCGTGAGGTACTGGGATGTACTTTGCTTTAATAAATCAGAATCAGAAATACTTTGAATTCATCCATCCATCCATCCATCCATTTTCTACTGTGTCCCTTTCGGGATCCAGGGGTGTGCTGGAGCCTATCTCAGCTGCATTCGGGCGGAAGGCTGTGTACACCCTGGACAAGTCGCTACCTCATCGCAGGGCCAACACAGATAGACAGACAACTTTCACACTCACATTCACACACTAGCGCCAAATTCAGTGAGGTAAAAATATCTGAGGTGGAAATACTTACTTCCGGTTCTACTTTAGCAGGTTGAAGTACAAAGAGCTGTAAAGCTGGAAAAAATTATTATAATTTTTTTCAATCCAGTCCAAATATAATCCAGTTTAAAATGTTCAAATGCTTCTAGAAAAATCCATTTTATTTTTATCAAGGGAAATATTGCAATGCGTGTGTACCTCCATCGAACAGAGCCAGAAATGCCAGAATGAGGAAAGGAGCGGTCTTCCCAACAAACTCATACATCACACTACCGAATGGGGGTCCAACTGCAAACAACAAACTGGATTATTCAGTGAAAAAGATGACACTTTTACAATGACAGTGATAACTCGCTTTTGGTGCGTCCCACAATTTGTAGGATGGGGTTTTTCTTCAGGAATTTACAGCAAAGATTAGCCCTGGTTTTTGTATATAGCAGTCACTACGTTTCCATGCATTAAAATTAGTCCGATTTCTCAAACAGTTCCTTTTTCTTTACTTTTACACTTGTGTGTGTGTGTGTTAGGGGGGTGGTGGGGGGGGTTATTTTATTTTAGCGCGGAGAACTGAATTACTTTTCAGGTTGACCAATGATGCCACACTAGGATTTGGGGATCTTTATAACTTCTTTTAAATTATGTCTGCTGTAATATTGGCACAGACTACAAATAGTGTGTTTCTAATGCCTATGCTGATGTTAAAAAAAAGACAACTTCAACAGATTATCTTAGATTGCACTACGAACATGACGCTACTACCAAGAATATATCGGGTCCGATGCAAAGAACGGCGGAATAGTATTTTTGAAGGAATTTTCGGACAAAAATCATTGAAACAAAACTTTTTATTGTCTCAAAGTTTTTCAAAAGGCTGAATTGGTAAAAGGAGTTTTAAAGGCCTACTGAAAGCCACTACTACCGACCACGCAGTCTGAATGTTTATATATCAATGATGAAATCTTAACATTGCAACACATGCCAATACGGCCTTTTTAGTTGACTAAATTGCAATTTTAAATTTCCTGCGAGTTTCTTGTTGAAAACGTCGCGGAATGATGAGGCGTGCGCGTGATGTCACGGACTTTCAGGAAATATTAGCGCTGCACCACTAGCGGCTAAAAGTCGTCTGCTTTAATCGCATAATTACACAGTATTTTGGACATCGGTGTTGCTGAATCTTTGTAATTTGTTCATTTAATAATGGAGACTATAAAGAACAATGCTGTTGGTGGAAAGCGGTGGATTGCAGCTGTCTTTAGCACCGAGACACAGCCGGTGTTTCTTTGTTTGTTGTGAAGCAGAGCGGTCAAGCGAACATGTTTTTTCTACGTCAACCAGCATGTTTTTGGATGGGGAAATTGTGATATATATCTTACCGAAGACATCAGCGGATTATTCGTCGTCCTGCAGCAGCTGTGAGCTTTGCTCCTCCGCTTCTCTCTGAGGCACTGCGTGTTCACCGCAGCCATCCGACCTCGATGTATGTCTTTACAATCTTTACAATCTCACTAAAACACTATTAAAACAATAAGCAGATAAGGGATCTTCCAGAATTATCCAAGTAAATGTGTCTAATTACATCTGAAACGCTCACACTGCCGCCGCCCGGAGTCAATGTTTTTTTTTTTATTATTATTTTTTTTTTGTAGTCCTTTACTACCAATATGCTAATTGACAAATCTTTAATCCTCGCTCAAATTAATGGGGAAATTGTCGCTTTCTCGGTCCGATTTGCTCTTACTGCTGGTGGCTCCCATTATAAACAATGTGAATATGTGTGGAGCCCTGCAACTTGTGACGTCACGCGCACATACTTCCGGTAAAAGCTGGGCTTTTCTATTAGCGACCAAAAGTTGCGAAGTTTATCGTGGATGTTCTCGACTAAACCCTTTAAGCAAAAATATGGCATTATCCCATAATGATCAAGTATGACACATAGAATGGACCTGCTATTCCCGTTTAAATTGGAAAATCTCATTTCAGTAGGGTTTTAAATCCGAAGGAAAAGACTGTTCATGTCCCGACTGATATCCAGAGGAAGATTGCTATGGTTCTGGATTAACTTGCCAGTTGTGCATAATACAGAGTTGTTGTTAATCAGTTGGAGTGCACAAATGCTGCGTGAAGAGGTTTGTGTACGCTTTATTATTCGCCTTTAATGTACCTGCTTCATTATCTTTCATCTCATTCGTATTTTGTTCGGGGATCCGAATTAAGCCGTTATTTGACATTTCCTTAGCTACCTTCTTAAATAAATCTGTTCTTTTTTTTTTTACCATTGATGCACTTCAAAATGTTCTGTTCTTTTAATTTGTCTCCTCTTCGTTACAATTGTTGCTTATGTTTTGATTGAATGGCATCTGCTTCCTGGTTGTATCCTGCCTGTTGAGACTGGCAAATGCGCGATACCGAGGATCCTCTCCAGCCACACACACCCCCTGGAGAGATCTGGTTTTCAAATTGCATAATCCAGATGTGTTAGTCCGAGATTTTCAAAAACCGAAAGTGTTCCCGTTGGTTGAAGGAGGCTTATTTAGAGCCGAACTATTTGAGAAATCGGATTAAGTTAGTGCATGGACACGTACTGAGTGATTCTGCATCTGGTCGGTCACGACCAGGTCTTTTGACTGGTACAGATGGGATGTTTGTGTCATGATCCACGTCTTGGATCATGGCATATTCTGGTTTTGGTTCTGATTGTTATGTCCTCATTTTCAATACAACGCAACTGTAAAAAATGTTCATAACATCGGAGGCTAGCAATCTGTGTTTTGTGGTAGTGTGCTTACAATTATGCTTCATATAACTTGCTGAATTGTAAACTAAAAAAAAGGATTATATTTTGTCATTTCTCTTTTTTCCACCACGCGCACCTGCCCTTGATTAGTTATCTCCCTATTTAAGACCGCCTTTGTTGGACATTCTTTCTTTGACTCTTGTTTGTTTCACGCTACAGTTGACGTCGCTCTTTCCAGCATTGTGGTAACTACCTTTGTGTACATTAGCTTCCATGCTATTTCAGTTGTTTGTCCCTAGCTCATACTAGCGCTTTCTGTTTTGTTTGTTAGTGCATTCGAGCAAGTGTTTTTGGTTCTTAGTCTGTTTTAGTTTGTATAAATAAATTATTGTTCCTACCTCACGCTGTGTCCATCGTCGCTGCACCCACGAGAGAACAATTCGTCACCACAATGCCAACAAGACGTCACAGTTTGCAAATAACATTATAGGTCTTTTTGTAGGTCTTTTGACTGGTACAGATGGGATGTTTGCAAATAAGTACATTTTCTTTTTTAAGTGACCGCTGAACTGAGGTGGGTAGTGACATGATGTATTTATTCCGTTACATTTACTTAAGTAACTTTTTGGATACTTTTTACATGTCAGGACTTGTCCAGGGTGTACTCTGCCTTCCACCCTCTGCACAAGAAGTGGATGATGGATGGATAGATGAAGTACATGTCAGAGTACAGTAGTTTTATTGCAGCATCCTTTTTTAATTTCACTTGAATAATTTTGTGCAGAAGAAACATTACTTTTACTCCGTTACATTTAATTTCATTCTTATCACTGCATTTATTTATATTATGTCATAGTGTATTGATTACTGTTTAAAAAGACAAATTATTTTGCCTTGTTCAAGCGACTTCTTCCAGCGGGCCTTTTCTCCAATTAAACTTCTTCCAGCGGGCCTTTTCTCCAATTAAAGGACCCTGGTTGTCACATGACCCAAACTACAAAATTCAAACAATAATTTATTGAATGAGAAGACAAAATTAAACTATTTGTGCTACATTACACACAAATAACAACATTTAGTGTTTGTAATCCAGTAGATGTCCCTGCAATCCCCCACTCCATATTTGCAAGTGGGTGACTGCACTTTTAATTTAGCTTACAATTCCGCTACAGAATTAAATGATTGCCACCCTCACTGCTCTGTTTTCTGACAGAATCCTAAAGGGAAACTGCAGTTTTTTTCAATCATTATGAAAGACATGACGACAGATGTATTTTTTTAAATGCATTCTAAGTATTGAATACACGTAAATAAAAAAAAGTCTGCTTACATTGGAGCAAATGGGAGCTCCACTGTTATGCCCATAAAATTCTATAAATAACCAATCAAAAAGCGCCAACAAAACTCCATTTATATTTCATGACTTGAATATTAACCAAATATTAGTGATATTGTTATTATTAGTTCTAACACAGACAAACAAACCATCACTTCCTTTTGTCCTCACGTCTACATCATTGAGTGGTCAGCTGCTTCCTCACTTCTTTGCTACCTGTAAGTTTATTCTAGATCATAAATCATGCCTCTCCCCCAAAATTAGATGGCAGAGGATATAATCTGACAAGTTGGGACACTTTGACAGCCATGTAAGACCTGGAACTGGTGAGAACGACACAAAAAGAGCTTGTTTCCCTACCCCGTTTCTTTGCTTGGATTATGAGACATTTTTCACCTAAATGGAAATATTTGAACATCCCAGCAGTCCACATTCTAATGACAGCGGACATTGTACAGTAAATTGTGTTTTATTATGTTTGTTGGCTCTCATAAAATCTGCAGAGAGCAGAAATGAGCGATGGAATAAAACATTTGTTCTTTAATTTAATGCGCCGCGTATGCTTAAAATGACCAAAATACGTAAATATTAAATGCTATTATAAATTTGCTTATCCATTCATCCATCCCTACCTACGGCTTGTCCCTTTTGGGGGCGGCTGGAGCCTATCTCAGCTACATTCGGGCGGTAGGGCGGTTTACACCCTGGACAAATCGCCAAAGTTTGCTCACTACTACATTAAATATATACTTACATCAAGTATATAAAACCCTAGTGGGGGTATTTAGAAGTTTTTTAGGGCAGTGGTTCTCAACCTTTTTTCAGTGATGTAACCCCTGTGACCATTTTTTTTTATCTCAAGTACCCCCTAATCAGAACAAAGCATTTTTGGTTGCAAAAAAGGGATAAAGAAGTAAAATGCACAGCACTATGTCATCAGTTTCTGATTTATTAAATTGTATAACAGTGCAAAAATATTGCTCATTTGTAGTGGTCGTTCTTGAACTATTTGGAAAAAAAGATATAAAAAATAACTAAAAACTTGTTGAAAAATAAACAAGTGATTCAATTATAAATAAAGATTTCTACACATAGAAGTAATCATCAACTTAAAGTGCCCTCTAAGGGGATTGTAATAGAGATCCATCTGGATTCATGAACTTAATTCTAAACATTTCTAAACAAAAAAAGAAATCTTTAACATCAATATTTATGGAACATGTCCACAAAAAAATGTAGCTGTCAACACTCAATATTGTATTGTTGCATTTCATTTCACAGTTTATGAACTTACATTCATATTTTGTTGAAGTATTATTCGAGAAATAGATTTATAAAGGGTTTTTGAATTGTTGCTATTTTTGGAATATTTAAAAAAAATCTCACGTACCCCTCAGCATACCTTCAAGTACCCCCAGGAGTACGCGTACCCCCGTTTGAGAACCACTGTTTTAGGGACTCTATAGGCAGAATTGAACGGCTCCAAAGGCTGTATTACAACCAAACTTTTGATTGAATTTGTTTAATATTTAGGATGTGTTTAAAAAAATCCAACTGTCGTCATGTCTTTCATGATGATTGTGAACGATTGCCGAATGGCGTCATACAGCAGTCTGTACAGCAGTTGTGTGACCCACTGTAAAAAATAAAAACACATATGTGCTCAATGAGTGTTCTGCTGCGTTTAGAAATCTGCTGTCAAAAGTCAGCAAGTACGTTCCCAACTACTATTTAACTGTCCTTGCGGGCCGAAGCCGACTATCAAGGTAAATATTTCTGCGTGACATACCTGAAGCAGCTCTGGATCTTACAGAAGCATATTGTTTTAACGTTGTATTTATGATGTAAAATGTTGGTTGGGAAATGACCAAATTCCAATGGTCAAATCGTTGTCAGAACCCAACAGTGATTAAACTTCGTCAAAAGCTTATTGTATCAACGTTATGTTTGCGTTGCTCAACGTCAGGACCTTATTCAACAAGTTGTCAACGTTGTTTCAATGTCTTGTGTCTGCTGGGATGGCTCTTTGAATGGAGCCAAACCTTGAGGAGCCATTCCTTTTAAAGAGCCGTTTGAAAGACAGGCTCGTTAGTATAGTTTGTGTTTTTCTATCAAAAAACAATAACTAGTAGGTAGCAGGAATAAAATACGATGTGGATTAGATTAATTTCAATCTGTCATTAAATCTGGATCTCACTGGACCGGTTCGCAGCTGAGTGTGAAGCGACTGGGATGAGAATCAACACCTCCAAGTCCGAGTCCATGGTTCTCGCCCGGAAAAGGGTGAAGTGCCATCTCCGGGTTGGGGAGGAAATATTGCCCCTAGCGGAGGAGTTCAAATAGCTCGGAGTCTTGTTCACGAATGGGGGACGAGTGGATCGTGAGATCGACAGGCGGATCGGTGCGGCGTCTTCAGTAATGTTGACGCTGTATCGATCTGTCGTGGTAAAGAAGGAGCTGAGCCGGAAGGAAAAGCGCTCAATTTACCGGTCGATTTACGTTCTCATCTTTACCTATGGTCATGAGCTTTGGGTTATGACCGAAAGGACAAGATCACGGGTACAAGTGGCCGAAATGAGCTTCCGCCGTCTGGTGTCAGACATAGGGTGAGAAGCTCTGTCATCCGGGGGGAGCTCAAAGTAAAGCGGTTGCTCCTGCACAATGAGAGGAGCCAGATAAGGTGGTTTGGACATCTGGTCAGGATGCCACCCGAACGCCTCTCTAGGGAGGTGTTTAGGGCACGCCTGACCGGTAGGAGGCCACGGGGAAACCCAAGGGCACGTTGGGAAGACTATGTCTCCTGGCTGGCCTGGGAACTCCTCGGGATCCCCCAGGTGGAGTCTTGTCTTCAGCTTTAGAGGCGTCTTTGTGTTTGTCAGAGCTCATGTACAAACCCTGTTTCCATATGAGTTGGGAAATTGTGTTTGATGTAAATATAAACGGAATACAATGACTTGCAAATCCTTTTCAACGCATATTGAATATGCTACAAAGACAACATATTTGATGTTCCAATTGATAAACATTTTTTTTTTGCAAATAATTATTAACTTTAGAATTTGATGCCAGCAACACGTGACAAAGAAGTTGGGGAAGGTGGCTATAAATACTGATAAAATTGAGTAATGCTCATCAAAAACAACGTTTCTAAAAATGCAATTGCAAGAAATTTAGAGATTTCAACATCTACGGTCCATAATATCATCAAAATGTTCAGAGAATGTGGAGAAATCACTCCACGTAACGGCCGGAAACCAACATTGAATGACCGTGACCTTCGATCCCCCAGACGGCACTGTATCAAAAACCGACATCAATCTCTAAAGGATATCACCACATGGGCTCAGGAACACTTCAGAAAACCACTGTTACTAAATACAGTTTGTCGCTACAGCTGTAAGTACAAGTTAAAGCTCTACTATGCAAAGCGAAAGCCATTTATCAACAACTTCCAGAAACCCCGCCGACTTCTCTGGGCCCGAGATCATCTAAGATGGACTGATGCAAAGTGGAAAAGTTTTCTGTGGTCTGACGAATCCACAATTCAAATTGTTTTTGGAAATATCCGACAAGGTGTCCATCCAGACTGTTATCGACGCAAAGTTCAAAAGCCAGAATCTGTGATTGTATTGGGGTGCAATAGTGCTCAAGGCACGGGTAACTTACACAACTGTGAAGGCATCAATAATGCTGAAAGGTACATATAGGTTTTGGAACAACATATGTTCCCATCTAAGCGCTGTCTTTTTCATGGACGACCCTGCTTATTTCAGCAAAACAATGCCAAGCCACATTCAGCATGTGTTACAACAGCGTGGCTTTGTAAAAAAAGAGTGCGGGTACTTTCCTGGCCCACCTACAGTCCAGACCTGTCTCCCATTGAAAATGTGTGGCGCATTATGAAGTGTAAAATACGACAGCGGAGACCCTGGACTGTTGAACGACTGAAGCTCTACATAAAACAAGAATGGGAAAGAATTCCACTTTCAAAGCTTCAACATATATTTTCCTCAGTTCCCAAACGTTTATTGAGTGTTGTTAAAAGAAAAGGTGATGTAACACAGTGGTGAACATGCCCTTTCCCAACTATTTTGGCACGTGTTGCAGCCATGAAATTCAAAGTTAATTATCCATCCATCCATCCATTTTCTACCGCTTATTCCCTTTCGGGGTCGCGGGGGGCGCTGGCGCCTATCTCAGCTACAATCGGGCGGAAGGCGGGGTACACCCTGGACAAGTCGCCACCTCATCGCAGGGCCAACACAGATAGACAGACAACATTCACACTCACATTCACACACTAGGGCCAATTTAGTGTTGCCAATCAACCTATCCCCAGGTGCATGTCTTTGGAGGTGGGAGGAAGCCGGAGTACCCGGAGGGAACCCACGCATTCACGGGGAGAACATGCAAACTCCACACAGAAAGATCCCGAGCCTGGATTTGAACCCAGGACTGCAGGACCTTTGTATTGTGAGGCAGACGCACTAACCCCTCTGCCACCGTGAAGTTAATTATTATTTGCAAAAAAAAAATAAAGTTTATAAATGATACATTTTATAAATTATAAATTATTGTATGGAGCTTTTCTACCTTCAAGGTACTCAAAGCGCTTTGACACTACTTCCACATCTACCCATTCACACACACATTAACACACTGATGGAGGGAGCTGCCATGCAAGGCGCTAAACAGCACCCATCAGGAGCAAGGGGTAAAGTGTCTTGCTCAGGACACAACGGACGTGACGAGTTTGGTACTAGGTGGGGATTGAACCAAGGACCCTTAGAATTTCATGGCTGCAACACG
Organism: Nerophis ophidion; assembly: GCF_033978795.1. Taxonomy (NCBI): domain Eukaryota; kingdom Metazoa; phylum Chordata; class Actinopteri; order Syngnathiformes; family Syngnathidae; genus Nerophis; species Nerophis ophidion. Next base: position 48,435,851 of record NC_084619.1, read on the forward strand.
TGCCAAAGTAGTTGGGAAAAGACATGTTCACCACTCTGTTATATCACCTTTTCTTTTAACAACACTGAATAAACGTTTGGGAACTGAGGAAACTAATTGTTGAAGCTTTGAAAGTGGAATTCTTTCCCATTCTTGTTTTATGTAGAGCTTTAGTTGTTCAACAGTCCGGGGTCTCCGCTGTCGTATTTTACGCTTCATAATGCGCCACACATTTTCGATGGGAGACAGGTCTGGACTGCAGGCGGGCGAGGGAAATACCCGCTCTCTTTTTTTACGAAGCTACGCTGTTGTAACACGTGGCTTGACATTGTCTTGCTGATCTAAGCAGGGGCGTCCATGATAACGTTGCTTGGATTACAACATATGTTGCTCCAAAACCTGTATGGACCTTTCAGCATTAATGGTGCCTTCACAGATGTGTAAGTTACCCATGCCTTGGGCACTAATACACACCCATACCATCACAGATGCTGGCTTTTGAACTTTGTGCCTATAACAATTAGAATGGTGATTTTCCTATTTGTTCTGGAGGACACCATGTCCTCTTTTTCCAAATTTAATTAGAAATGTGGACTCGTCAGACCACAGAACACCTTTCCACTTTGCATCAGTCCATCTTAGGTGAGCTCTGGCCCAGCCAAGCCGGCGGCGTTTCAGGATATTGTTGATAAATCCCGACCTATTACAACTCTCGTCACGTCCGTTGTGTCCTGAGCAAGACACTTCACCCTTGCTCCTGATGGGTGCTGGTTAGCGCCTTGTATGACAGCTCGATCCTCCATCAGTGTGTGAATGTGTGTGTGAATGGGTAAATGTGGAAGTAGTGTCAAAGCGCTTTGAGTACCTTGAAGGTAGAGAAGCGCTTTACAAGTACAACCCATTTATCATTTATAAATGGGTTTGGCTTTGCATAGTACAGCTTTAACTTACACTTACAGTTATAGTGACCAACTGTAGTTACTGACAGTTGTTTTATGAAGTGTTCCTGAGCCCATGTGGTGATATCCTTTACACACTGATGTCGGTTTTTGATGCAATACCGTCTGATGGATCAAAAGCCCGAAATACCATCGCGTACATGCAGTGATTTATCCAGATTTTCTGAACTTTTTTATGATTTTACGGACCGTAGATGGTAAAATCCCAAAATTCCTTGCAATAGCTCGTTGAGAAATGTTGTTCTAAAACTGTTCGACAATTTGCTTACAAATTGGTGACCCTCACCTCATCCTTGTTTGTGAATTACTTAGCATTTCATGGAAGCTGCTTTTATACCCAATCATGGCACCCAACTGTTCTCAATTAGCCTGCACACCATGTTCCATATTAGTGTTTGATGAGCATTCCTCAACTTTATCAGTATCTATTGCCACCTTTCCCAACTTCTTTGTCACGTGTTGCTGGCATCAAATTCCAAAGTTAATGATTATTTGCAAAAAAAAAAAATGTTTATCAGTTTGAACATCAAATATGTTGTCTTTGTAGCATATTCAACTTATTACAGGTTGAAAATGAATTGCAAATCATTGTATTCCGTTTATATTTACATCTAACACAATTTCCCAACTCATATGGAAACGGGGTTTGTAGATGTTTAATTCAGTATTCAGGATGTCATTAGACGAGGGGCCTAACCAGGCACAAGACATTGATACGTTGATCATACATACATGTCCTTTAAATTAAATGATAAATGGGTTGTACTTGTATAGCGCTTTTCTACCTTCAAGGTACTCAAAGCGCTTTGACACTACTTCCACATTTACCCATTCACACACACATTCACACACTGATGGAGGGAGCTGCCATGCAAGGCGCCAACCAGCACCCATCAGGAGCAAGGGTGAAGTGTCTTGCTCAGGACACAACGGACGTGACGAGGTTGGTTCTAGGTGGGATTTGAACCAGTGACCCTCGGGTTGCGCACGGCCACTCTCCAACTGCACTACGCCGTCCCGAGGTAGTTAAAAATTAGACTTTGAAAAAAAGACGTTGCTTATGTCATCGGATTTGCGGCCTTATGTTTTGGACACTCGGGTGAAGAGAGGGGCGGAGCTTTCTACCGATCATCACCTGGTGGTGAGTTGGCTGCGATGGTGGGGGAGGATGCCGGACAGACCTGGCAGGCCCAAACGTATTGTGAGGGTAGGCTGGGAACGTCTGGCAGAGTCTCCTGTCAGAGAAAGTTTCAATTCCCACCTCCGGAAGAACTTCGAACATGTCACGAGGGAGGTGCTGGACATTGAGTCCGAGTGGAGCATGTTCCACTATTGTCGAGGCGGCTGATCGGAACTGTGGCCGCAAGGTAGTTGGTGCCTGTCGAGGCGGAAATCCTAAAACCCCTTGGTGGACACCAGCGGTGAGGGATGCCGTCAAGCTGAAGAAGGAGTCCTATCGGGTTCCTTTGGCTCATATGACTCCGGAGGCAGTGGACGGGTACCGACGGGCCAAGCGGTGTGCGGCCTCAGCGGTCACTGAGGCAAAAACTTGGACATGGGAGGAGTTCGGGGAAGCCACGGAAAACGACTTCCGGACGGCTTCGAAGCGATTCTGGACCACCGTCCGCTGCCTCAGGAAGGGGAAGCAGTGCACTATCAACACCGTGTATGGTGCGGATGGTGTTCTGCTGACCTCAACTGCGGATGTTGTGGATAGGTGGAAGGAATACTTCGAAGACCTCCTCAATCCCACCAACACGTCTTCCTATGAGGAAGCAGTGCCTGGGGAATCTATGGTGGACTCTCCTATTTCTGGGGCTGAGGTCGCTGAGGTAGTTAAAAAGCTCCTCGGTGGCAAGGCCCCGGGGGTGGACGAGATCCGCCCGGAGTTCCTTAAGGCTCTGGATGCTGTGGGGCTGTCTTAGTTGACAAGACTCTGCAGCATCGCGTGGACATCGGGGGCGGTACCTCTGGATTGGCAGACCGGGGTGGTGGTTCCTCTCTTTAAGAAGGGGGACCGGAGGGTGTGTTCCAACTACCGTGGGATCACACTCCTCAGCCTTCCCGGTAAGGTTTATTCAGGTGTACTGGAGAGGAGGCTACGCCGGATAGTTGAACCTCGGATTCAGGAGGAACAGTGTGGTTTTGGTCCTGGTCGTGGAACTGTGGACCAGCTCTATACTCTCCGCAGGGTTCTTGAGGGTGCATGGGAGTTTGCCCAACCAGTCTACATGTGCTTTGTGGACTTGGAGAAGGCATTCGACCGTGTCCCTCGGGAAGTCCTGTGGGGAGTGCTCAGAGAGTATGGGGTACCGGACTGTCTTATTGTGGTGGTCCGCTCCCTGTACGATCAGTGCCAGAGCTTGGTCCGCATTGCCGGCAGTAAGTCGAACACATTTCCAGTGAGAGTTGGACTCCGCCAAGGCTGTCCTTTGTCACCGATTCTGTTCATAACTTTTATGGACAGAATTTCTAGGCGCAGTCAAGGCGTTGAGGGGTTCCGGTTTGGTGACCGCAGGATTAGGTCTCTGCTTTTTGCAGATGATGTGGTCCTGATGGCTTCATCGGACCGGGATCTTCAGCTCTTACTGGATCGGTTTGCAGCCGAGTGTGAAGCGACCGGAATGAGAATCAGCACCTCCAAGTCCGAGTCCATGGTTCTCGCCCGGAAAAGGGTGGAATGCCATCTCCGGGTTGGGGAGGAGACACTGCCCCAAGTGGAGGAGTTCAAGTACCTAGGAGTCTTGTTCACGAGTGAGGGAAGAGTGGATCGTGAGATCGACAGACGGATCGGTGCGGCGTCTTCAGTAATGCGGACGTTGTACCGATCCGTTGTGGTGAAGAAAGGAGCTGAGCCGGAAGGCAAAGCTCTCAATTTACCGGTCGATCTACGTTCCCATCCTCACCTATGGTCATGACCGAAAGGATAAGATCACGGGTACAAGCGGCCAAAATGAGTTTCCTCCGCCGTGTGGCGGGGCTCTCCCTTAGAGATAGGGTGAGAAGGTCTGCCATCCGGGAGGAACTCAAAGTAAAGCCGCTGCTCCTTCACATCGAGAGGAGCCAGATGAGATGGTTCGGGCATCTGGTCAGGATGCCACCCGAACGCCTCCCTAGGGAGGTGTTTAGGGCACGTCCAACCGGTAGGAGGCCACGGGGAAGACCCAGGACACTTTGGGAAGACTATGTCTCCCGGCTGGCCTGGGAAACCCTCGGGATCCCCCGGGAAGAGCTAGACGATGTGGCTGGGGAAAGGGAAGTCTGGGTTTCCCTGCTTAGGTTGTTGCCCCCGCGACCCGACCTCTGATCAGCGTAAGAAGATGGATGGAAGATGGATGGAAAAAAGACGTTGCAAAAGACTTGTTTTTTCAAATTGAGACAATGTTGGTGTCTAATGTTGGATCCACATTATTGGTTGGGAATTTACCAAATGTTAAAGGTCAAATCAAGGTCAAAACTCAACATTGATTAAACAATGTCAAAAAGCATGTTGTTCCAACGTTAGGTTTGAGTTGCTCAACGTCAAGTCCTAATTCAACAAGTTCTCCATGTTGTTTTAAATGTTTTGTGCCTGCTGGGAAGTCTGTAGCTCTGTATAGAAATTAACATGCACACAAGTATTAGAAAGCCTTCATAAATCCAAATATATAATTTAAAAATGTTACCACAGTTTGTCTGTAAACAAACAAGGACATGTGAATGAGGAGGAACCTGATCGACCTGCACAGAACCAAGACCTCAACCCTAACAATTTTGGCAGCCAAGTCCAAAGCCTGAAGGAAATCTTTCTCTTTTCTTCAGTGTTTTACTCCTGCATGTGTCTCCCATGTTTCCATATACGTTTGTCACTCTCATTGATTCGAGTTCAAATCGTTTATAGTTGTGCTTACCTAAAACTCCCATTGCCAGACCTCCAAGGGCAACCCCTATGGCATGTCCTCTCTCCTCGTCGTCTGTGTACACACTTGCCAGCAGTCCCATCCCTGAAAATACACACATAATACATACATCGTCTTATACTTGACATTTACACTGGGGAAAATAAGTATTTGATGCCTTGCAGATTTTGTAAGTTGCCAAAATATGGACACTACCTCACTAGTGGTTAGAGTGTCCGCCCTGAGATCGGTAGGTTGTGAGTTTAAACCCCGGCTGAGTCATACTAAAGATGTTAAAAATGGTACCCGTTGGCAATCAGCATCAAGGGTTGGAATTGGGCGTTAAATCATCAAAATTATTCCTGGGCTCTGCCACCGCTGCAGCTCACTGCTCCCCTCACCTCCCAGGGGGTGAACACGAGATGGGTCAAATGCTGAGGACAAATTTCACCACACCTAGTGTGTGTGAGACAATCATTAGTACTTTAACTTTGACGGTGGGTAGGACCTCTCGACTTTCATGAAAAAGCACATGTAAAATATCAATTAATGAATAACCTAGAGCTTCATATGAAATTTCAATGCAAACATATTCCTAATTTTCTAGCCACTTCCTGCTCTGTCACTGATAAAAATATAATGGAAAACACCCCCAAACATTCTGGCTTATTTAGGTTCAGAGGTGCATAGCAACAAGCTACATTTACTGTTACATTTATTTAGGTAACTTTTTGAAAAAAGTGTATTTGTCAGAAGAGCATTTATTCTTCGTATTTTTGCGAAGAATAAATGCTACTTTTACTCCGTTACACCGAGTTTCATTCCGATCAATACATTTATTTATATCACAATTAATGATCTATTGATTAAAGCTAATGAAGAATATTCATTTGTCAGCGAGTCTTCTTTCGACATGCACTGTCACATGACTCTGTTTTCCCAATCCAACATACGCTTTGTCAAGACTAGGACTTTGGTGCGGTTTGTTTTCCCGTGGTGCAAAGCGACTCAACCGGACACGACGTGAAGGTAAAGACATCTTTTAATTAATCCATCAAAAAGTGAAAACAAAAGGCGCTCACAGCGGAGGTACAAAACTTGGCTAAGAAAACAAAAACTATTACTATAATGTCCACAGTTTGGACATGAAAACATGAACTAAAAAACTCACCAAACTGTGGCTTGAATAAACAAAAAAAAACTTACGTGGCAAGAAAAGAGCAGCAGGAACTATGACCTGGACAGAGTACTCAGAGTGTCAAGAGTGCAGAGCATGAATGTAATGTCGCTAGGGTGACTGCCTGGCAACTACAGGCTTAAATAGTGGTGACGTGACTAACAACAGGTGCGTGAGTCCAAATGAATCAGGTGCGTGAGGACAGGGGAAAACTAATGGGTTGTCATGGAAACAAAACAGGGAGTGACAAAACAGGAACTAATGGAGTCTTGAAGTAACATATTACAACTAAACAAAACATGATCACAAAACATGACAAGCTTTAGTGATATATGACTCCATTTCACCAATCAAATGGAGAGGAATAATAAGCTGTTGGTATGATATAATAAAAACTTACTTGTTTAATAAGTGCCAAAATGTTCCCAAAGAAGAGACTTTAATTAAGTAACAAGATACCAGCACATGCCGGCTGTTTGAGTAATTGGTAAGCAAAGACCTCCTAAAATAGCGATATTTTTGTATTTCACTGATGATTCTAAAACCCCCGAGTGTCATTTAAACACATTAAAACAGTACCAACACCAGATTGCAGTGGAAATGTGTAGCTATCTCTTATATTCGCAGCTTGACAGTTGCCAGCGCTAGCTTATTAGCATGAAGCATTCTCTTCTTTTACTGTATTTACGTTCCCACGCAGCTAAACAAGCTGAAATGACCACCATCGCCCCGTAGTGTACGAGAGGCACACTGCGTATGGCCAAAAGTCGCGTTAGAGATAGAGCATGGAAATTAAAATTTCACATGTAGCTGTGAAAATAGAAAAAAATAAATTATTTGAAAAATCAGACTCATTTAGTGCATCAAAACGTACTGACTGTCAAAAGTGAAATGACGTCAGAAAAGTCAGCACAAATATTCAATGACTACTTTCAAACTGGTAAAAAAAAAACATTTACAGTATCTCACAATTTGCCTCAGTAGAAATGTTCACATTTCATCCGACAAGAATTCAATTTTTAACAAGAGAAAACACGTTGCAGTAAGTTGCATATGATATTTAAGTTTTTTTTTTCCACATCAACTAGTTATTGTCCAAGAACCATTACAAATAGCTACTAAATATGGAGGTTATGTTGCCTTTATTACAAATGACACTGAATTTATGTAACTTAATTTTTCATGTTTGAGTTTTATGAACTGAATTTTTTTTTAAAACAAATAATGCTGACAATTTCATTGAAAAAAATGTAAAGCCAAATGCATGCGTTTAAAAATTCACAGTATAAAAATTCAACATTTTAAAAATTTGTGTATGAAATTTCTGTGTATACAAATGCAATGTTTTAAAAATCAGTGTTCAAAAATGGAGTGTATAAAAACTGAGTGTATAAAAATTCAGTGTAGAAAAATTTGCTGCTTCAAAAAGCAAGACCCACTTCGGGTGAATTAAAACTGAAGCAATCGAGCCTGTCAACCAGCCAATGAGGTGTCAATATTGAAGTCATGTAACACGAGTCTTGCAAAACAGCATAAAAAAGGCAGTTAATTGGGTTACCTTCACATAATACAACATACACATTTCAATGCGGCTTGCTGGATATTTTCAAACTGTAGAAATGATTCCAATGGTTAGATTCTGCACTTTTGAGTGACATTTGGGTTACCACGGTAACTGGTAGAATAGAATAGAATATAATGGACTTTATTGTCATTATATTTGCATATAACGAGATTAAAGACTCCAACTTAATGCTAATAAATAGCACAAGAGGTAAAAAAAGGAAAAAACTAACAATTGAAATAAACAGACTATCCATCCATCCATCCATTCATTTTCTACCGCTTATTCCCTTTCGGGGTCGCGGGGGGCGCTGGCGCCTATCTCAGCTACAATCGGGCGGAAGGCGGGGTACACCCTGGACAAGTCGCCACCTCATCACAGGGCCAACACAGATAGACAGACAACACTCACACTCACATTCACACACTAGGGCCAATTTAGTGTTGCCAATCAACTTATCCCCAGGTGCATGTCTTTGGAGGTAGGAGGAGGCCGGAGTACCCGGAAGGAACCCACGCATTCACGGGGAGAACATGCAAACTCCACACAGAAAGATCCCGAGCCTGGATTTGAACCCAGGACTGCAGGACCTTCGTATTGTGAGGCAGACGCACTAACCCCTCTGCCACTGTGAAGCCCATAAACAGACTACTATCCAATAAAAATAATAAGCAATCCTGTACAATATATAAAACACTATAGAAATACAAAATACTGTACAATATACAGAACAAGACAAGAGTACCGAAGTAATAAATAACAATCAGTGTTGGACGCATTGCACTCGAAGGGTAGTATTGCACAGTAGGGTTTTAGGGCATGATATTGTATAGAGGTGAATTATTATTATTATTATTATTATAAGTCAGAGTTCAACATGGTCACAGCTTAGAGAAAGAAGCTGTCTCTGAGCCTGTTTGTACTGGCTCTGATGCACCTGTAGCCCCTGCCTGATGGTAACAAGTCGAACAGGTGGAAGCCAGGGTGTGTGCTGTCCTTGGTAATGTTTTTTGCTCTGTAGGCATTCACATAATGCTCTCTTGGTATATTGCACCTTGGCAGCCACCGTATTTGTTATTGTGTACTGCGCATGTGCAAGACGGTTCTGATCTTTATAGGTGCTGTGATAACAACCAGTATGGACTGAGAGCTGGACCAGCAAGTAGCAAATAAACAGAGTTCACTTTAAAAAGTATTTCCCTCCGTCTGGTCATTCCACATGGTGTCAGAAGTAAACGCGGACACTTTGGAACGTGCAACTTGCCACAGATCACACAGCTACATCAAGTCATAACCCTGGACCTTTTATAACGTTGCTAATGGCAATTCCTACGCGCGCCGTGCAACATGTCAGACGGCTTCCGCAGACCGGACCCTCTCGTCTTTGATGAATACATTGCAGAGAACTGGTGAGTGTTTGAACAGGAATATGACATTTTCATCGCGGCGGCACACTATGACAAGCCGGTCCGCACACAAGCCTACATTCTCCTCAATCTAGCAGGATCGGAGGCTGTTGAGAGAGAAAGATCGTTTGTTTACACACCGGAAGTGAGAGGACCTGCCGCTGACGGCGTACCAGGCCTGGTCATCACTCGGGCTGAGTCAAAAGAGGACCCCGAATGTTTAAAGAGGAAATTTCGGGAGATATGCAGTCCCCAAATAAACATCACAATGGAGAGACATAAATTCAACACAAGGTGCCAGATCCAAGGTGAGACAGTTGAATCATATATCACAGATTTAAGGATTAAAGCAAAGAGCTGCAACTCTGGGACATTACAAGATGAGCTCATTTGTAACAGACTGGTCTGTGGCATACTGTACTGTAAATGATGATAACATGAGGACAAATCCGGCTACGTGACAGTGAGCTAACTCTAGCTAAGGCAGTCTCCTTATGTAAAATATATGAGCAAACTGAGCAACACACAAGAACATTATCATTGCCACATACTCCTACTAGTGTTGACAGTCTGCAGTACAAATATGGAAGGAGGCAGAGATTTGAACTGCGGCAGAGGCCACAGACAGAAAAAGCTTTACAACCTATTGTCAGCTGTAATAATTGCGTTGGTAGCCATTATGCCAAAAGAGAAACTTGCCCAGCTTTTGGTCAACAGTGCCATGTTTGTAAAAAATGGAACCACTTCAGGAAATGCTGCTGATCAGCGCAGAGATACTGAAGGAAACAGTTTTCCAGGGAATCCATCCACCAAGTCGAAATGGATCTGGCCACAGGCAACGCTACCGACAATGAGACATTCTGTATTGACGGAATAACACCAGTGGTCACAGACAAAACAGACTCCAACGTGCTAAAAAAAGTGTAGCATTTGCAACTATACACGTTAATGACAAGCCCGTCGAAATGAAAGTCAATACAGGAGGACAATGCAATGTCCTTTAATATGATGCCTTCAAAGATGTGGAGAACGGGGAACAATTTGACCGTTCAATAATCATCAACCGCGTATGGGAGAAATCTGATTAGCCGGCTTGGCTCAGTTGTTTTGCAATGTAAACTAGCAGGTCAGCGACATGCACTACAATTCCACATCGTGGAGAAAAATTTCCAGCCACTACTAGGTTTCAAGCAAGCCTGCACATGAAACTGGTGACACTGAGCAAAGACGTTCACCTACTCAGTGTGGATACAGATGCCAACTTTCCACATAAGATATTCACAGAGTATCCAGATCTGTTCAAAGATGAACTTGTCAAGTTACTGGTGACATACTCCATGAAACTGGACCCTGAGGTGCACCTTGTTGTCTGCCCAGCACGCCGCATCTCTGTAGCCATGCAGGACAGAGTGAAGGCAGAACTTGACAGGATGGTAGGCATGGGTGTCATCACTACCGTATATGAGCCAACTGAATGGGTGTCATCCATGGTAGCAAAAAACAAGAAGCAGACAAAGGATATACAAATCTGCATTGACCCCAGAGACCTCAACACAGCTTTAAAGCACCCCTATCATCCGATGCTGCAGTTGAAGAGGTGGCATCACAGATGGTGAACGCAACATTGTAAAAGCTCTTTCTGGCAGATCCCCTTGGATAACAAGTTTTCCCTACTAACCACATTCAGCACACCCTTTGGACGCTACAGGTTTCTCAGAATGCCGTTTGGAATAAATTCAGCCACTGAGGTATTCCAGCGCACAATGGAACAGATTTTTGCTGGTTACCCCTGTAACATTATCGTAGACAACATCATCGTCGGAGGCCGTACTGAGGCAGAGCACGACGCAAACCTGAAGAGAGTGCTTGACCGCGCACGCACGGTTTATCTGAGGCCAAACCCCCTCAAATGCAAGTTCCGGCTGACAGATGTCAGTTATGTCGGCCATGTGTTCACTAGTGAGTGCCTGAAGGCGGACCCTGACAAGACTACAGCGATTACAGAGATGCCTGTTCCTAAAGACATCACGGCTCTCCAGCGATTTCTTGGCATGATCAACTACTTAGGAAAGTTTGTGCCAAATCTGAGTGAGCTGTCTGACCCTCCGAATCAGCTGACTCACAAAGACACTGTAAAGTGCTGGCTGAAGCAACACCAGGATGCCTACGACACACTAAACAAATGTTTTTCCTGTTCGCCTGTCCTGGCGTACTACAACGTCGACCTACCAGTCACGCTCACATGTGATGTTTCACAACACGGGCTGGGGGCCAATTGCCTACGCGTCAAGAACAATGACTCAAACAGAGACACACTATGCCCAAATTGAAAAACAACTTCTTGCAGTAGTATTTGCATGTTCACGATTTAATGATTATGTCCACGGCAAGCCGGTCACCATAGAAACTGACCACCAACCTCTGGTCACAATCATCAGAAAGTTGATCTACACAGTCCCTGCATGACTTCAACGTATGATGCTGCAGCTGCAGAAATATAACATTGACCAGGGTTACAAAAAGGGAAACAGATGTATCTGGTTGATACTCTGTCACGCGCCCCCAGGGCGTCCACACTTGAGCATGTGAACGAGTTAAACGACTTTGAAGTGATGTCAGTCAGTCGAATCTCACCCAGCCGCCTAGACGAATTAAAGAAACACACAGTAGAAGACGACTTAGTACAGACCCTCTCTTCTGTTATCAGACACGGATGGCCTGATAAACAACACAATGCCCCACTGTGCATCAGTCAATTCTTCCCGTTCAGAGACGAACTTATCATCGAGGAAGGGGTCATCATGAAAGGTCACAAACTTGTCATCCCCCAGTCACTACAGACAGTTTACACAGACATTTTGCACAGAGGACACCCAGGTGCAGTCTACTAAACGCAGAGCCCGAGATCTAGTGTTTTGGCCCAACATGAGCAGAGACATTGACAGAGCAGTACTCCCGTGCTCTGTTTGCAACAGCCAAAGGCACCATCAGCAGAAGGAACCACTGCAGCCACATCAAGTTCCTGACCTACCATGGTCTATAGTGGCAACCGACATCTTTGAATGGGATGGCAAGCATTTTCAGATGCTCGTAGACTCGTACTCTGGCTGGTATGAGATCAACCTTCAAGGACTGAGTATTGAAAAAAAAAAAAAGTAACATTGTCAGAGAGTATTGTGAAATTTGTTGTTCATAGGAAATGTTTTTTGTTTTTTGTTCTTATTTTTGGATACATTTAAGCATTTGAGTTATTATTAAGTTCACCTGAGTATTGAAGTATAAATTTTACATTGAGCTAAAGAAGGGGGATGTAGAGCATTCACATAATGCTGTCTTGGTATATTGTACCTTGGCAGCCACCGTATTTATTATTGGGTACTGCGCATGCGCAAGACAGTTCTGATCTATTTAGGTGCTGTGATAACAATCAGTATGGACTGAGAGCTGGACCAGCGAGTAACAAATAAACAAGAGTTCACTTTAAAAAGTATTTCCCTCCGTCTGGTCATTCCACAGTAACCATAGGAAGATCTGCTTCATGCAGACCTGACAGAGTATGTTGGGCTGGTTTACAAAGCAACAAGTATGATACAGGGCAGATTTCTACAACAAAGTTCTGCAGAAAAGTGATATTATATCAAATATGTTGATGTTATTTTACCCTTTGTGTTTATGTTTCGCCGTGTTTGTTGCATCTTTGTAGCTCTTGCTCGATTATAAAATATGTCGATGCAGGTGGTAGAGGAGCAATGTTCATATATTGTTAATACTCAGTGATTTTGTTCATAGTTAATTTAGTAAATCTCACATTCTGTAGTTTCATATACTTTTGTACAGTCTGTGTCTTAGTCAGTTAAAATCTAAAATGTATTCAATTTTTTGAGATGATCTGTTATAACGTTTTAGTACCAGTCATTATTGCGTGAGTGTTTGTACCAGCCGCGTCGCCAGACAGATTTCACTGGGGCACGTGCCCCAGTATTGATCTGCAGTGCCCCAGTAAAAATTTCACCAATAAAAAAAAAACGCTTCAGAGTTTTAAGTCTACATGACATAGACTACAGCGCACATACTACTTAGTATGGTAATTTATTGCTACTGTATTCACTCCACGTAACAATGAGCACATGGCTAATTAATATGGTAATTTATTCACGTACGGAGACTTCCGTTGAGAGAGAGAGAGAGACAGAGAGAGAGAGAGACAGAGAGAGAGAGAGACAAAGAGAGAGGGAGAGAGAGAGAGAGAGAGAGAGAGAGAGAGAGAGGATGATAATCACTGCGTGAGGTATGTAACGTTAGCCAACAACAATTTCTTAATTATATTATTTTGATTTTGATTTGACTCAAACTGTAACTCCTAGATGGATTTAAGAAAGTTATTCGCCCGTAGCAGGGAAGAAGCAGCGAGGAATGAGAGATGTAAGTGAAGTCCTAGCTAGCTAGTTAACATAATTGTCTTAAGTTCATGCTAAGTTAGCTAACGTTATTCCTTGTATCAAGACAAACATATTCATTTGCTGTACAAGCTGTCGGGGGAATTTCCAATGAACATGAAACATAATGTTGGTTATTGTCTGCTGGTTCTGCATCAATGATGATTTGGAGTAAGCATGTGTGAGTTGAGTGCTTCTCAAATGGTTTATCTTCAGGAAGAAAAACATTTTTCCATATCATCAAGCCGTGAGACAATTTTTAAAATCTTTCAAGTTTATTTCACAGAAAAATAGCACAGTAGACTTGTCTTGTTAACCAGTTTGTCTTTGACTAAAATAATCTTGTTTGTCACCAGAAAAATGGCTACAGCTAAAGCATCTGTTTTTTTTTCCAGAAAAAATAGTAACATTCTGTATTCGTTTTCAGAAAGATGGCTGAAAATATCGGGTTTCGTTGCCCCATTTAGATTTTTTAAAAATATATTTCCATGTCTGTCCTGAGTCCTCCTCCAACTTGTTAGTCGGTTTGCCTTTTGCTAAAATACTCACTATTATTATTATTGTTTTGTGTATATTTTATAGTTTTGTGTATCTGAAATAAGATTAGCCACATTGCCATAAATGCAAATTAAATAATATAAAAGAACCCAGAGATGAAGGGGTGCTTTATTTTTTGTTTTACTTTTGTAGATGTTAAATTTGCAGATGATTACTGCAATAAATATTTAAAAAAGATTCATTGCTCTTCCTTTTTGCTTTTACCAGTAGCAGTTTAGAAGTCTGGAGTAAAAAAGTGCACAAGTAGGCCAAATGCATTAGTTAATTTCAGGTGGTTAATCAAAGATCCATATAACATAATCGGATATGATTTCATAGTTTAAAGCACTATTTATGTCTATTTTATTATAAATAAGTGCTAAAAACGTTTTTGCTTGCGCGCTTTGCACGCTGACATGAATTATTTGTGCCCCAGTACAGTATTAGGTATAGTGACGCCCCTGGTTTGTACCATGGTGTGATCAGCTTTTATCCTTTTTTGCGAATCCTGGGATTTTTTCACTAAAGGACAGCAACCTCCACTAATTAAAGTGTTCATGAAAATATATCCAAGCACATCCAGCAGATTACATGGCCTGTAGCTGTAGTGCTGATAACCTGCCTCTTTGTAAGACCCGTGTCACGTGACTTCAAACTTGCTTCTAAAACAGGATCGCTTCAGACGTAATTTACCAGAAGTGGGTTGTACGTTTTGAACGAGCACATTTAAAATGTGTGGAAAAATTCAGTGTGTAATTTTTCCACACTGAATTTTTAAACAAACAATTTTTTTACACAACAAATTTGTAAAATGTATTTTTATACACACATTTTTTTCAACTGAATTTTTTTCCACCAACGTTTTATACACAGCATTTTGAAACACTGAATTATCGAAACACACGCAATTTGCTAAAACAATTTTTTTCAATGCAATTGTCAGTATATTTTGATACAACAAATTTCAGTTTACAAAATTCAAACAAAAAAAAATCAGTGTCATAATAAAACCCTTCCACAATAACGACATAAATGAAACTTCATACTAATCAGAAGTTACTCACAAATTACTCAATATTTCAGTACTTTTTTCACTGAATACTTTCTCTTACTCAAGTAAATATTTTGAGGGCTGCTTTTTACTTTTCCTTGAGTCATATTATTCTAAAGTAAGGGTACTTTTACTTGAGTACAATTTTTGAGTACTCTACCTCCGTCAGCTGAGGGTTAATGCTGGTCTTGCAACCTCAAGCCGGATTTACCGCACAAAGATTTGCAAATTTACGTTTTAATTGTATTCATTTTGTTACTCTGGACAAAAAAACAAACATTATCAAACAGTTTATTTTCCACAAGTTTAGTTCAAAACATGCCTCAAAACACATTAGTCTTCGATTGAAAAAGTATTAATACAATTTCACATGAACAAAAAAGTATAAAAAGGGCTGGCCTGCTTGTAACAGACACATACCAATAAAAATGCAGAGCAAAACATGAAGGATCACAAAAATAATTTGCATTTGATTTAATTGTGTCTTTAAAACAAACACGATTGAGTATCTCGTGCAGAAAATCTGTTTTTTGGCATTTGCAGGCAGAGTAGTGGGATGTAGGAAACATAGTTGATCACCAGGTGTAGGATTTCTGATTACTCGTCTTTTCAGATTTAAAATCTCAAATGTTTTGAGACTGTCACTTGGCCATTTCAGCTTTCAGGACCATCCACTTATCTTCTAGACATGATTTAAGTCCTGAGACTGGCTAGTAGGGTTGGGCAAATTGATACTAACATCTATACTAAGGGTAGTATCGGTATCGGATTGATACCAGAGTGACGATACCAATATTCAGTTCAGTTTCAGTTTATTTTCAGTAGGGAGCCTGAGCTAGTGCGCGAGGTGGAGAGTTTCCAATTAGATATAGTTGGACTCAATTCGACGCACAGTAAGGGCTCTAGAACCAGTTCTCTCGAGAGGGGCTGGACTCTCTTCCACTCTGGCGTAGCCCGCAGTGAGAGGCGACGGGCTGGGTTGGCAATTCTTGTTGCCCCTCGGCTCAAAACCTGCACATTGGAGTTCAACCCAGTGGACGAGAGGATAGCTTCCCTCCACCTTCGGGTTGGGGGGAAGGGTCCTGACTGTTGTTTGTGCTTACGCACCAAACAGCAGCTCAAAGTATCCACCCTTTTTGAATACACTCGAGGGAGTACTGGAGAGTGCTCCCCCGGGTGATTCCCTCATTCTACTAGGGGACTTCAACGCTTATGTTGGCAACGGCCGTGAAACCTTGAGAGGCATGATTGGAAAGGATGGCTGCCCAGATCTGAACCCGTTTTGTTATTGGACTTTTGTGCTCGTCACAGATCGTCCATACCACAACACAATGTTCAAACTTAAGGGTGTCCCTATGTGCACTTGGCACCAAGACACCCTAAGCCGCAGTTCCATGTTCGACTTTGTAATTGTGTCATCGGATTTGCGGTCTCATGTTTTGGACACTCGGGTGAAGAGAGGGGCAGAGCTTTCTACTGATCACCACCTGGTGGTGAGTTCGCTGCGATAGTGGGGAAGGATGCCGGACAGACATGGCAGGCCCAAACGCATTGTGATGGTCTCCTGGGAACATCTAGGCGAGTTTCCTGTCAGAGAGAGCTTCAATTCCCAGCTCCGGAAGAACTTTCAACATGTCACTACGGAGGCGCTGGACATTGAGTCTGAGTGGAACATCTTCCGTACATCTATTGTCAAGGCGGCCGATTCAAGCTGTGGCTGCAAGGTGGTGCCTCTTGTGGCGGTAAGCCTAGAACCCGAACCAGCAGTGAGGGATGCCGTCAAGCTGAAAAAAGATTCCTATCAGGTCCTTTTGGCTCATGGGACTCCGGAGGCAGCGGACAGATACTGACAGGCCAAGCGGTGTGCGGCATCAGCGGTCCCAGAGGCAAAAACACGGACATGGGAGGAGTTCGGGGAAGCCATGGAAAACGACTTCCGGATGGCTAGGAAGCGATTCTGAACCATCATCCGCCACCTCGGGAGGGGGAAGCAGCGCACTGTCAAATCCATGTATGGTGAGGATGGTGTTCTGCTGACCTCGGCTGTGGATGTTGTGGATGGGTGGAGGGAATACTTCGAAGACCTCCTCAAACCTCCTTTTTCTGGGGTTGAGGATGCCGACGTAGTTAAAAAGCTCCTCGGTGGCAAGGCCCTGGGGTGGATGAGATCTGCCCGGAGTTCCTTAAGGCTTTGGATTCCGTGGGTCTGTCTTGGTTGATGAAACTCTGCAACATCGCGTGGACATCGGAGGCGGTCCCTCTGGATAATAAAATGATTCCTCTTTAAGAAGGAGAACTGGAGGGTGTGTTCCAACTATCGTGGGATCACACTCCTCAGCCTTTCCAGTACGGTCTATTCAGGTATATTGGAGAGGAGGCTACGACGGATAGTCGAAACTCGGATTCAGAAGGAACAGTGTGATTTTTGTCCTGGTCGTGGAACTGTTGACCAGCTCTATACTCTTGGCAGGGTCCTTGAGGGTGCATTGGAGTTTGCCCAACCAGTCTACATGTGCTTTGTGGACTTGGAGAAGGCATTCGACCGTGTCCCCTCGGAAGTCCTGTGGGGAGTGCTCAGGGAGTATGAGGTATCGGACTGTCTAATTGTAGCGGTCGGCTCCCTGTATGATTCGTGTCAGAGCTCGGTTAGCATTGCCGGCAGTAAATCGGACCCATTTCCAGTGAGGTTTGGACTCCGCCTAGGCTACCCTTTGTCACCGATTCATTTCATAACTTTTATTGACAGAATTTCTAGGTGCAGTCAGGGCGTTGAGGGGATCAGGTTTGGTGGCTGCAGTATTAGGTATCTGCTTTGTGCAGATGATGTGGTCCTGATGGCTTTATCTGGCCAGGATCTTTACCTCTCTCTGGATTGGTCCTCAGCCGAATGTGAAGCAACTGGGATTGGAATCAGCACCTCAAAGTCCGAGTCCATGGTTGTCGCCCGTAAAATAGCGGAGTGCCATCTCCGGGCTGGGGAGGATATCTTGCCCCAAGTGGAGGAGTTAAAGTACATCGGAGTCTTGTTCACGAGTGAGGGAAAAGTGGATTGTGAGATCGACAGGCTGATCGGTGTGGCGTCTTCAGTAATGCGGACGTTGTATCGATCCGTTGTGGTGAAGAAGGAGCTGAGCCGGAAGGCAACGCTTTAAATTTACCTGTCGATCTAAGTCCTCATCCTCACCCATTGGTAATAAGCTTTGGGTTATGAGTGAAAGGACAAGATCACGTGTACAAGCGGCCGAAATGAGTTTCCTCCGCCGGGTGGTGGAGCACTCCCTTAGAGATAGGGTGGGAAGCTCTGTCATCCGGGAGGATCTTAAAGTAAAGTCACTGCTCCTCAAGAGAGGAGCCAGATGAGGTGGTTCGGACATCTGGTCATGATGCCACCCGAACGCCTCCATGGGGTGGTGTTATGGCACGTCCGACCGGTGAGAAGCCACGGGGGAGGCCCAGGACACGTTGGGAAGACTATGTCTGCCAGCTTGCCTGGGAGCGCCTTGGGATCCCCCGGGAAGATCTGGACGAAATGGCTGGGGAGAGGGAAATCTGGGTTTCTTCGCTTAGGCTGCTGCCCCTGCAACCCGACCTCGGATAAGCGAAAAAAGATGGATGGATGGATGGATATTGATATATTGCCCGATTGTAGCTGAGATATACGCCAGCATCCCCTGCGACCCCAAAAGGGAATAAGCGGTAGAAAATGGATGGATGGATGGATGGATGTTAGAATGTTTAAAATCTCAGGGAATACATTCTTGGTAATACTGTTAGAATTAATTGTGTTGTTGGGTTTCTACTAGGGGTGTCCTCATACAATTTCTTCACTTTTGGTACAATATCGATATTGGAGCCTTGACTATTGGCTGATGCCCATATTGATCTCATATGAAATCAGCCAGAATCATTCTTACTCATGTTATTTTGTAGTGTGTTAAAAAAGTGAGTTGAAATAAGAAGTGTAAAAAAGTTAAGAAAATAATAGAAGTATAAACACATATTAAGGTCTTACCAGCTACAGATGAGCAGGACGAGCCCACACCTTGAAGTGATCTGGCCAGAAACAGCAGCGCATAGCTTGATGAGAAGGCAAACACTTAACAATGAGGAAAAAAAGGACAAATTAACACATCAAATGTGAAGGACGCACTTTTTTCCCACGTAATTTTGATAATATCATGTTTTTTAACTTACTAATTGTAGACATGAACATGATGCAGAAGCCGATGAATATAGGAAGCTGGTATCCGATCCTGGTGACACAAAAAAGGAAATGGTTAAAAGAAGGAAATATTTAAAAAAAAACCTTCATATTTATCAAAAAAAGACAAAAAGTTCAGTTTTAGCCTGGAAGTAAAATACCTTTTCTTGCTGAGAGTATTCATATTTCCATTTAGACAGAAAAAATACATGGATTGCAAGCAATTTTAAATCATTTAAACTTCATCTAATATTACATTCCTAACATTTATCATGTTAACATCAAAATATATACTTAAATAACAATTGACACATGATTTTAAAACCAGTTATCCATTAAATTGTGCACGATTAAAAAATTAATTCAGTAAACTGGTAGCTCTGTTTCCAAAATTTTACTGTAAATAAAAACAAAACTGCAGCATCATTTTTCCATTTAGTAATAAAGAGTAATACACCGTAACAATGACAACCAAAAAAACAATGGTATTATTTTTCCGAATGTTCCATTTAAATACTTAAAACATCTTGCATTTTATGGTAACATTTTGGCAACTGAACTGTCAGGTTTTTTCATACTGTGAAATCTACAGATTTTCTTTTACAGTATACATACCAAATAAATATAGTTTACTAAATAGTTATGTAATAATATCATTAGGGAATTTATATTTTATTCACTGCTAAAAACAACCCTCTGAGGGCAGCCATAAGCACTCCTGTGTCAAAGAGCCTACGTTCAGTGGGCACTGTCACATGACTTTGTTTCACCAATCAGACGTAAGCACTAGTGAGTTTTGACTCCATTTCACCAATCAGATGGAGCCAGGCAGTCACATTACAACACTCAAATTATACACTGTAAATAGTGACATGACATCGGAAGTGTCAGCCCAACTCTTCAATGTTTACTTATAAACTATGAAAAACAGCGACAGAGCTGTGAATCTTGCAATAACTCATGATTCACTTTGATTCCGATTCTTGAGGTGATGATCTTGTGCTTCAGACTCAATTCAAACTGGTTCTCCCAGTATACTATTTGGTAAAATAAATTATAATAAACACTCATCAAACAACTTATGGACAACATACCGATATATATATATATATATATATATATATATATATATATATATATATATGTGTGTGTGTGTGTGTGTGTATATATATATATATATATATATATATATATATATGTATATATATATGTGTGTGTGTGTGTGTATATATCAATATATATATATATATATATATATTGATATATACACACACACACATATATATATATATATACATATACATTTTCTACCACTTATTCCCTTTGGGGTCGCGGGTGCCTATCTCAGCTACAATTAGGAGGACTGCGGGGTACACCCTGGACAAGTCGCCACCTCATCACAGGGCCAACACAGATAGACAGACAACATTCACATTCACACACTTGGGACCATTTAGTGTGGCCAATCAAACTATCCCCAGGTACATGTCTTTGGAGGTGGGAGGAAACCGGAGCCCCCAGAGGGAACCCACGCATTCACGGGGAAGACATGCAAAATCCACACAGAAAGATCCCGAGCCCGGGATTGAACCCTGACAACTCAGGACCTTCGTATATATTTTACATGTATATCAATATATACATATAAATATACGTGTATATATATACATGAGTACATTATATATATATATAAATATATATATATATATATATATATATATATATTTATATATGTATATATGTATGTATATGTATATACATATACACACACAGTTTGTGTGTGTATATATGTGCATGTATATAAGTGGATATATGAATATCCTGTCGGTATATATATATATATGTATATAAAAGTGTATATTTATATATATTATACGTATGTGTGTATATGTATCTTTATATATGTATGGGTGTAGATATGTATGTATATGTGTATCTATATATGTATGTGTATATATGTACTGTATATACAGTACTTTTTTTTTTCTTGAGGGAACTCTCCTAAAGGAATCAATAAAGTACTATCCATCTATCTATATGAACTGTATATACATACACATATATATACATATATATATATATATATATATATATATATATATATATATACAGTATAAATACATATATATATACATACAGTATATATATATATATATATATATATACATACAGTATATATATATATATATATATATATATATATATATATATATATATATATATACATATATATATATATACAAATCTTGCAATTATGATGTAAATTTAAAAAATTTGGACCATACCAAGGGTAAAATGCGATGATGTTTATAAATGGTCAAAACTACGCCAATTAATCAGTAAAAGTCCAACATTTGCAAGCCAACCATTTTGACTTTATGCATTTGCCGCCTCATAATTTTTCAGTACATTCCACGTGAAAACTTATCCTGAGATTTACACTATGTAGAACATATTAAAAATGTTGCAACATGACAAAACAAACATATCCACTTCTTCATTTACGAATAGATATATATTAGGTGTTTTTGGCCTTACTTAAGTCTTTAAGTATTTTATATTATATTTTGCACATGCTGTTTAGTGAGTGGTATTTGGATCTGCGTAAATCAGACCCATAGTTTACCACATTTTTTGTTTATTTTCAAAGCAGTCCAACCACAGTGAAACCCACTTTTTTAGTATGCTAAAAGGTGCGCTCATGGGATGCGCTGGCACTCCTAACTAGTCCAAACTAGAACCATGAAATACGCCCTTATTAGTATATATATATATATACATATATATACATATATATTTACCGGTATGTGTGTGTGTG
The DNA here is from genome assembly GCF_033978795.1 of Nerophis ophidion. Classification (NCBI taxonomy): domain Eukaryota; kingdom Metazoa; phylum Chordata; class Actinopteri; order Syngnathiformes; family Syngnathidae; genus Nerophis; species Nerophis ophidion. The sequence continues at coordinate 48,457,857 of NC_084619.1, forward strand.
TGTATATATCAATCAATCAATCAATGTTTACTTATATAGCCCTAAATCACTGGTGTCTCAAAGGGCTGCACAAACCACAACACGAACCACTACGACATCCTCGGTAGGCCCACATAAGGGCAAGGAAAACTCACACCCAGTGGGACGTCGGTGACAATGATGACTATGAGAACCTTGGAGAGGACGAAAGCAATGGATGTCGAGCGGGTCTAACATGATACTGTGAAAGTTCAATCCATAATGGATCCAACACAGTCGCGAGAGTCCAGTTCAAAGCGGATCCAGCACAGCAGCGAGAGTCCCGTTCACAGCGGAGCCAGCAGGAAACCATCCCAAGCGGAGGCGGCTCAGCAGCGCAGAGATGTCCCCAGCCAATACACAGGCCAGCAGTACATGGCCACCGGATCGGACCGGACCCCCTCCACAAGGGAGAGTGGGACATAGGAGAAAAAGAAAAGAAACGACAGATCAACTGGTCTAAAAAGGGAGTCTATTTAAAGGCTAGACCGTGTAGTATTTTATACGTAAGTAGTAAAACCTTAAAGTCACATCTTAAGTGCACAGGAAGCCAGTGCAGGTGAGCCACTATAGGCGTAATGTGATCAAACTTTCTTGTTCTTGTCAAAAGTCTAGCAGCCGCATTTTGTACCAACTGTAATCTTTTAATGCTAGACATGGAGAGACCCGAAAATAATACGTTACAGTAATCGAGGCGAGACGTAACAAACGCATGGATAATGATCTCAGCGTCTTTAGTGGACAGAATGGAGCGAATTTTTGCGATATTACGGAGATGAAAGAAGGCCTTTTTAGTAACGCTTTTAATGTGTGACTCAAAGGAGAGAGTTGGGTGAAAGATAATACCCAGATTCTTTACCGTGTCGCCTTGTTTAATTGTTTGGTTGTCAAATGTTAAGTTATATTACTAAATAGAGGTCGGTGTCTAGCAGGACCGATAATCAGCATTTCCGTTTTTTGGAGTATCGTAACTTTGGAAACGGTGATACCCCTGACAAGCACTAGGTCTATCGTATTACCGTTGCGATGCGTGGGTTCATTTATTATTTGTGTGAGACCACAGCTATCAATTATAGTCTGGAGCGCTACGCACGGTGGGTCCGATGGGGTATTCATATGGATATTAAAGTCCCCCATTATGATTATATTATCGGCGTGTGTCACTAGATCAGCAACGAACTCTGAGAATTCATTGATAAAGTCCGAATAGGGCCCTGGGGGGCGGTAGATAACAGCCAGGTGTAGAGGCAGCGGTGTGACAGACCTCATAGTAAGCACCTCAAACGATTTATATGTATTATTTATGTTAGGACTAAGGTTAAAGTTTTCTTTGTATATTAGTGCGACCCCCCCACCCCTTTTCAAAGGACGGGCAATATGCGCATGTGTAAAGTTAGGAGGACATGCCTCGTTTAGCGCAAAAAAGTCGTTTGGTTTAAGCCAGGTTTCGCTGAGACCGATGACGTTAAGATTGTTGTCTCTGATAATATCATTAACTAACAACGTTTTGGGAGACAATAATCTTTTATGTTTAAAAAACCTATATTATAGGTAGTGGGCTGTTTTAGGGATTTTTTGATCAAATTATCCGTAGTAGCAAAATTAATAATGTTGTGTTTATTATGCCCAGTGCATTTAGTATAATTACGACCATATCTAGGAATTGATACGATGGGAACTTTCCGATTGTTTGTTTGTTGCTTTGATAAACTGCACGCATCATAGTTAGCCACCTCTGTAAAACACATGTCCAACTCTGAAACACTCAAAGCAGAAAAAACTTGTTCTAATTTAACTGACTCCTTACCCAGACCAGTAGTCTCGCATCTTCCATTTAAATCCGGTTTCAGGATGGAGGGAAGTGGTGTTCTATGGGGATTAGCCTTCTGCTTTGTTTTTAGCCCCGCTCGGCATCCGCGTTTCCGATCACACCGCTGGCGTCTGCTCCGTAGACGGCCCCCGCTGCTACTATACTCCCCTGCTTCACAGGCCGCTGGATGTAGCTGTCGTAGTATTCCCGTGCTAGTTAGCAGGTCTAGCAAGCACGCGTCTATCAGTCCAAAACGGCCCGATATGTCCACATCCAGAAGTGTCTGGCGGTCGTACGTGATCACGGAGTGACCACGATGTGAGCCAGCCATTAAGTTTGTAGAATTGTCCGGTATTTCTGCCAAATGTTCCATATTTAGGAGGAGCTCCTCGATGTCGCAGCCCTTCCGGGTGCCACCATCTTCTAAATTAGGGTTGGGCAACGATTACAAATTTAATCAAAGTTAATATCACTATTTCTCAGATTAATCGCGATTAACTGCATTCTATACGCAATGCCCAATAATGAATTCAAAAGTAGAGTGTAGTGCACCTTTATTGGAATATTCTCCCACATGAACAAAAGCGCCAAAACATTTGTTATGCAAACACAATTAAAATCAGTCCTTGTTAAACAGTAGCAGTTAAATAGCATATTTTATGAAAATCAACTCAAAAAATTTTAATACAAACATTTAAGCTTATTCCTACCACTGCCAGGGTATTTAAGTTATCCTGTTTGTTATGGAAAATAAATATAATCTACATACAAATCTCTGAGCCACAATCATAACATCTGAACAGGCAATTTCTGAGGTAACAGCAGAAACATTTTTTTTATCAGGGATCTTATGTTTAAAAAACCTATACTATATGTAGTGGGCTGTTTTAGGGAATTTTTGATCAAATTATCCGTAGTAGCAATATTAATAATGTTGTGTTTATTCTGCGTAGTGCACTTAAAATAATTATGACCATATCTAGGAATTGATATGATGGGAATTTTCCGATTGTTTGCTTGGTGCTTTGATAAACTGAACGCATATACATGGTACTAAATTGTGATGATATGAGCCAGGGGAAAAAAAAACTACCCTAACCAGCATGCAACAGGAGTGACGAGCATGCGCGGTATAGGTTGTGTCGCCATGACGGCATCTTGTATGTTGTGATATGCACGCTCTGAAAGCAAGCGTTAAGAACTCAGCCAACACTCCTCGTCTGCATTATTCATAAATAGACAGACAACACATATACTCCGCTGCTTCACAGGCCGCTGGATGTAGCCGGCAAAGTATTCCCATGCTAGCTAGCCGGTCTAGCAAGCACGCATCATTCAGTCCAAAACGGCCCGATCTATCCACATTCAGAATTGTCTGGCAGTCGTAAGTGATCCCGGAGTGACCACGCTGTAAGCCAGCCATGAAATTTGCAGAATTGTCCGGTACTTTTGTCAAATGTTCCATCTTTACCAAGAGCCCCTCGACGCTGAAGCCCATCCGGGCGACGCCATCTTTTTAAGAAAAGGCGTTAACAAAATAAAAGCATGTAAACAACATACGCAAATGTGCGATAAAATAATTGTCGGCGTTAATAGATTGATGAGTTAACTCGTAATTAACGCATTAATTTGCCCACCCCTAATATATGTATGTATATGTATGTACATGTACACACACAGTTTGTATGTGTATTTATGAGCATGTATATAAGTGGATATATGAATATCCTGTCAGTATCTATATGTATGTATATGTATATATAAGTGTGTATATATATATATATATTGTACATATGTGTGTATATGTATCTTTATATATGTATGTGTGTATATATGTATGTATATGTGTATCTTTATATGTATATGTATATATTTTGTGCATATATGTATGTGTATATATGAACTGTATATAAAGTACTTTTTTTTTCTTGAGGGAACTCTCCTAAAGGAATCAATAAAGTACTATTCATCTATCTATATGAACTGTACATACATACATACATACATACATATATATATATATATATATATATATATATATATATATATATATATATATATATATATATATATATATATACACATACAAAGCTTGTAATTATGATGTAAATTAAAAAAATGTGGACCATATCAAGGGTAAAATGCGATGATGTTTTTAAATGGTCAAAACTAGACCAATTAATCAGTAAAAGTCCAACATTTGCAAGCCAAACATTTTGACATTATGCATTTGCCGCCTCATAATTTTTCAGTACATTCCACGTGAACACTTATCCTGAGATTTACACTATGTAGAACATATTAAAAATGTTGCAACATGACAAAACAAACTACTCCCCTTCTTCATTTACGAATAGATATATATTAGGTGTTTTTGGCCTTACTTAAGTCTTTAAGTATTTTATATTATATCTTGCACATGCTGTTTGGTGCGTGGTATTTGGATCTGCGTGAATCAGACCAGGGGCGTCACTAGACCTAATACTGTACTGGGGCACCCTGGGGCACAAATAATTCATGTGAGCATGCAAAGCGCGCAAGCAAAAACATTTTTAGCACTTATTTATCATAAAAAATACATAAATAGTGCTTAAGGAATCAATAAAGTACTATCTATCTGACTATCTAAAACTATGAAATCATATCAGATTATGTTGTATGGATCTTTGATCAACCACCTGAAATTAACTAATTTATTTGACCTACTTGTGAACTTTTTATGGGACGGGGTGGCGCAGTGGAAAAGTGGCCGTGCGCAACCCGAGGGTCCCTGGTTCAAATCCCACCTAGTACCAACCTCGTCACGTCCGTTGTGTCCTGAGCAAGACACTTCACCCTTGCTCCTGATGGGTGCTGGTTGGCGCCTTGCATGGCAGCTCCCTCCATCAGTGTGTGAATGTGTGTGTGAATGGGTAAATGTGGAAGTAGTGTCAAAGCGCTTTGAGTACCTTGAAGGTAGAAAAGCGCTATACAAGTACAACCCATTTATCATTTATTTTTTACTCCAGACTTCTAAACTGCTACTGGTAAAAGCAAAAAGGAAGAGCAATGAATCTTTTTGAAATATATATTGCAGTAATCATCTGCGAATTTAACCTCTACAAAAGTAAAACAAAAAATAAAGCACCCCTACATTTAATTATTTATTATTTAATTTCCATTTATGGCAATGTGGCTAATCCTATTTCAGATACACAAAACTATAAAATATACACAAAACAATAAAGCCACAGTAGTAGAATAAATAAACAACTGTTGTGTGTCTGTTCAGGGAATCATTTTCTGAGAAGTAAACTGTAACGTCTCCTTTTCATTTTTGCAAAGTGGTCAATCACTCTGGACAGACATGGAAATATTACAGTAACTGTTATACAGTTGACCAGCGGTTCCCAACTGCTGGGTCGTGACATAAAAGTGGATTGTGTGTCATTTTCAGTGAGTCGCAGTCACATGTGTGCATGAAAAAAAAAAAAAGTTTAGGGAGAAAAAAATCTAATTGTGGCAACAAAACCAGATATTTTTAGCCATTTTTCTAGTGACTATTAGTGAGTATTTTAGCAAAAGGCAAACCGACTAACTAGTTGGAGGAGGACTCAGGACAGACATGGAAATATATTTTTTAAAAATCTAAATGGGGCAACAAAACCCGACATTTTCAGCCATCTTTCTGAAAACAAATACAGAAATGTTACTATTTTTTCTGGAAACAAAACCAAATGCTTTAGCTGTAGCCATTTTTCTGGTGACAAAACAACATTATTTTAGTCAAAGTCACACCGATTAACAAGACAAGTCTACCGTGCTATTTTTCTGTGAAATAAACTTGAATGATTTAAAAATTTGTCTCACGACTTGATGATATGGAAAAATGTTTTTCTTCCTGAAGATAAACCATTTGAGAAGCACTCAACTCACACATGCTTACTCCAAATCATCATTGATGCAGAACCAGCAGACAATAACCAACATTATGTTTCATGTTCATTGGAAATTCCCCCGACAGCTTGTACAGCAAATGAATATGTTTGTCTTGATACAAGGAATAACGTTAGCTAACTTAGCATGAACTTAAGACAATTATGTTAACTAGCTAGCTAGGACTTCACTTACATCTCTCATTCCTCGCTGCTTCTTCCCTGCTACGGGCGAATAACTTTCTTAAATCCATCTAGGAGTTACAGTTTGAGTCAAATCAAAATCAAAATAATATAATTAAGAAATTGTTGTTGGCTAACGTCACCTACCTCACGCAGTCATTCGAATCCCCCCCCCCCCCCCTCTCTCTCTCTCAACCGAAGTCTCGATCCACACGTGAATAAATTACCATACTGAGTAGCCATGTGCTCACTGTTTTGTGGAGTGAATACAGTAGCAATCAATTACCATACTAAGTAGTATGTGCGCTGTTGTCTATGTTATGTAGACTTAAAACTCTGAAGCGTTTTTTTTTATTGGTGAAATTTTTACTGGGGCACTACAGATCAACAGTGGGGCACGTGCCCCACTGAAATATGTCTGGCGACGCCCCTGAATCAGACCCATACAGTTTACCACATTTTCTGTTTATTTTCAAAGCAGTCCAACCACAGTAAAACCCACTTTTTTAGCATGCTGAAAGGTGCGCTCATGGGATGCGCTGGCACTCCTAACTAGTCCAAACTAGAACCATGAAATACGACCTTATTAGTCCAGCGCTTAGATCACAGCACTGGCTTCCCGTTGCTCAGACAATAGACTTTAAAATGGCTCTCCTTTTGTACACGTCTTTTTATTGGTCTTGTGCAAATGTACATCTCTGACATGTTAGAGCCGTATGAAGCATCTCAAGCTCTGAGGACCTCAGGGAGTGGTCTCCTGCTGGTGCCTCCAGTCAGGACCAAACATGGCGAGAAAGCAATAAATTTGACGAGTTGGCGATGCATTGTGGATTTGCATTGTCACCCCAGGGATGCACGAGGACCAAGACAGGCAGGAGTTGCAGGTAAGACTTGATATAATACAAAAATAAAATAACACTGGTACAAAATGACAAAGAAAAGGCGTGCAGAACACACAGTTGCAAAGGTAAAACCTAGCAACGAGAACAGAGTCCAAAATTAGCGTGTCGAGCGCACGAGAAGCTAGGACGAAACTTACCACGAGTAAAGATAAATAAATGATAAATGGGTTGTACTTGTATAGCGCTTTTCTACCTACAAGGTAGTCAAAGCGCTTTGACACTACTTCCACATTTACCCATTCACACACACATTCACACACTGATGGAGCGAGCTGCCATGCAAGGCGCTAACCAGCACCCATCAGGTGAAAGGGTGAGGTGTCTTGCTCAGGACACAACGGATGTGACGAGTTTAGAAATAGGTGGGGATTGAACCAAGGACCCTCGGGTTGCGCACGGCCACTCTACCACTGCGCCACGCCTTTCCCAACATGTATGTTGCATGGAGCAAACAAACCATCCAGATAGAACTGATGTCGCAAGCGGGCTTAAATACACAAGAAATCAAATGAGAAACAGGTGTGCGTAGAAAAAGAGTAGGTGGCACTAATGTGAAACCATGGAGACGAGATAAAACAGGAAGTGCTCAAACAAAGGAACGGAAGAGTCGAAAATCATAACAAAATTATTGTTAAAATATGCCAGCTGACATCAAAACTCATTATTCAATTTGCTTTACTCAACCCCTCAAGTCGTCCAGCAACTGTGAAATTAGAAAATGACTGTCTAATATTTACTTTTTAGTTTTTTTGACAGTCCAAATATTTGGCCAAGCATACGTAGGACAGATCTGCAGCGCCAATGCCTCCTTTATCACAGCTACTTCTGCACAACTGCCAATTAAAATAAAGACTGGATGTGCCAAATAATTTAATTTGTATTTCCTCATGCATGTATTGAGAGTGTTCTTATTATCAGCATATGTTCTGCATATCCATGAAGACAAAAACGCTCACTTAACAGACGCGATCCCCTGTTTAGTTTAGTAAAAACCCCGTTTCTATATGAGCTGGGAAATTGTGTTAGATGTAAATATAAACAGAATACAATGATTTGCATATCCTTTTTAACCCATATTCAATTGAATGCACTACAAAGACAAGATATTTGATGTTCAAACTCATGAACTTAATTTTTTTTTTGCAAATAATAATTAACAGAATTTCATGGCAGCAACACGTGCCAAAGTAGTAGGGAAAGGGCATGTTTACCTCTGTGTTACATCACATTTTCTTTTAACAACACTCAATAAACTAATTGTTGAAGCTTTGAAAGTGGAATTCTTTCCCATTCTTGCTTGATGTACAGCTTAAGTTGTTCAACAGTCCGGGGTCTTGTTGTCGTATTTTACGCTTCATAACGTGCCACACATTTTCGATGGGAGACAGGTCCGGACTGCAGGCGGGCCAGGAAAGTACCCGCACTCTTTTACTACAAAGCCACGCTGTTGTAACTTGTGGCTTTGCATTGTTTTGCTGAAGTAAGCAGGGGCGTCCATGATAACGTTGCTTGGATGACAACATATGTTGCTCCAAAACCTGTATGGACCATTCAGCATTAATGGTGCCTTCACAGATGTGTAAGTTACCCATGCCTTGGGCACTAATACACCCCCATACCATCACAGATGTTGGCTTTTGAACTTTGCGCCTATAACAATCCGGATAGTTATTTTCCTCTTTGTTCCGGAGGACACCACGTCAACAGTTTCCAAATCTAATTTGAAATGTGGACTCGTCAGACCACAGAACACTTTTCCACTTTGCATCAGTCCATCTTAGCAGAGCTCGGGCCCAGCGAAGCCGGCGGCTTTCCTTGGTGTTGTTGATAAATGGCTTTCGCTTTAAATAGTAGAGTTTTAACTTGCACTTACAGATGTAGCGACCAACTGTAGTTACTGACAGTGGTTTTATGAAGTGTTCCTGAGCCCATGTGGTGATATCATTTACACACTGATGTCAGTTTTTGATGCAGTACCGCCTGAGGGGTCAAAGGTCTGTAATATCATCGCTCACGTGCAGTGATTTCTCCAGATTCTCTGAACCTTTTGTTGATTTTACGGACCGTGGATGGTAAAATCCCTAAATTACTTGCAATAGCTCGTTGAGAAATGTTGTTCTAAAACTGTTCGACAATTTGCTTACAAAATGGTGACCCTTACCCCATCCTTGTTTGTGAATTACTTAGCATTTCATTGAAGCTGCTTTTATACCCAATCATGGCACCCAACTCTTCCCAATTAGCCTGCACACCTGTGGGATGTTCAATATAAGTGTTTGATGAGCATTCCTCAACGTAATTAGTAATTATTGCCACCTTTCCCAACTTCTTTGTCACGTGTTGCTGGCATCAAATTCTAAAGTTAATGATTATTTGCAAAAAAAAAATGTTTATCAGTTTTAACATCAAATATGTTGTCTTTGTAGCATATTCAACTGAATATGGGTTGAAAATGATTGGCAAATCATTGTATTCCGTTTTTATTTACATGTCACACAATTTCCCAACTCATATGGAGACAGGGTTTGTACAACGGCTTTCTGTGTGCTATCAAGTTTGCATGTGGAGTGTCTGTATAATGTAGCGTGTACATTTCTTTATTGTAAAATTGTAAGATAGCATGCATTTAAAGCTTGGTCACAGAATAGTTAGGGGATTATTCAATTAAGGCAGACCTGGGCAAAATACGGCCCGCGGGCCACATGCGGCCCATTAAGATTTTCTATCCGGCCCGCTGGATGTTCGACTTCATTTTTTTTTTTTAGACCTTTAACATCAAAACTGTCGCCGCGGTTATGATGTGCAGTGCTGTTTTTAAATGACCGTAAATCTTGAACTATACAAAGCATTTCAATGATTGGAATCTGCACTTTTGAGTGTTATAGAAGTTATTATTGTAATCTAGGTCACAGCAGCTCAGACCAGGAGCACAGCAGACTGGGCGGGGTTCGTTTTTAGAGCGGCCAGCCTCAAACACTTGTGTCAGGAACAGATGTGGAAGCAAATTTTTTCATATTTTATTAAAATTCAGTCTTTTGTTGCTAATAGTTAATAATGTATATCCACCGTAAAAGAGGAGCGATGTTTATGTGTTTTTAATATTCAGTCTTTTATTTTTCATAGTTGATATTGTAAATCCCACGTAAAAGGGGAGCAATGTTCATATGTTGTTCATATTCACTGTGTTATTGTTCATAGTTAAAGGCCTACTGAAACCCACTACTACCCACCACGCAGTTTGATAGTTTATATATCAATGATGAAATATCAACATTGCAACACATGCCAATAAGGCCTTTTTAGTTTACTAAATTGCAATTTAAAATTTCCCGGGAGTTTCGTCTTCGAACCGTCGTGTAATGACGACATGTACGCAAGACGTCACGGGTTTTTAGGAAGTATGAGCGCTGCGCACACACACAGCTAAATGTCGTCTGCTTTAACGACCTAATTATATAATTTTTTGGACATCTGTGTTGCTGAATCTTTTGCAATTTGTTCAATTAATATTGGAGAAGTCACAGTAGAAAGATGGAGTTGGGAAGCTTTCGCCTTTAGCCACACAAACACACGGTGATTCTTTGTTTAAAATTCCTGGAGGTGAAACTTTACTAAGGATCAGAGCGCGGTCATGAGAACATGGATCCCGACCACATGTCAACCAGCAGGTGAGAAAATTGTAGTTAAAAAGTCAGTTCTTACCGGAGAAAAGCTGAGCTTGTGCCGTCAATAGCTGCCGGCGACTCCCCTGAGACACTGCGCGTCAACACACCCGTGGAGACACCCTTCCGACTATCAGGTAATATTAAACTCACTAAAACACTAGCAACACAATAGAAAGATAAGGGATTTCCCAGAATTATCCAAGTAAATGTGTCTAAAAAAACATCGGAATCCGTCCCAATGCAATCACGTTTTTTGTTGTTTTTTTTAAACTTTTTTTAAACATTTTTCTTTTCTAGTCCGGTGCTATCAATATTCTCAAACACGAATCTTTCATCCTCGCTCAAATTAATGGCGAAATTGTCGTTTTCTCGGTCCGAATAGCACTTTTTGTTGGAGGCTCCCATTAAAAACAATGTGAAGATGTGAGGAGCCATCAAACATGTGACGTCATCGTCTGCGACTTCCGGTAGAGGCAGGGCTTTTCTCTTAGCACCGAAAGTTGCGAACTCTATCGCGGATGTTCTCTACTAAATCCTTTTAGCAAAAATATGGCAATATCGCGAAATGATCAAGTATGACACATAGAATGGACCTGCTATCCCCGTTTAAATAAGAAAATCTCATTTCATCCATCCATCCATCCATTTTCTACCGCTTATTAGTAGGGCTTTAATATTTCAAATCCCACGTAAAAAAGCAGCGATGTTCATCCAGCGGCTACATCCAGCGGCCTGTGAAGCAGGGGAGTATAGTAGCAGCGGGGGCCGTCTACGGAGCAGACGCCAGCGGTGTGATCGGAAACACGGATGCCGAGCGGGGCTAAAAACAAAGCAGAAGGCTAATCCCCACAGAACACCACTTCCCTCCATCCTGAAGCCGGATTTAAATAGAAGATGCGAGACCAGAGGTGGGTAGTAACGCGCTACATTTACTGCGTTACATTTACTTGAGTAACTTTTGGGATAAATTGTACTTCTACGAGTAGTTTTTATGCAACGTACTTTTACTTTTACTTGAGTATATTTATAGAGAAGAAACGCTACTTTTACTCCGTTCCATTTATCTACATTAAGCTCACTACTCGCTACTTTTTTTTAAATCGATCTATTAATGTTTGTTTTGGTTAATGACAGAGCTTCAAAGTAGAATCTACGCATGCCTGCGTTTCACCAATCACATGCAGTCACTGGTGACGTTGGACCAATCAAACAGAGCCAGGCGGTCACATGACCATGATACGTAAAACCCGACTTAAACATGTTGACAAACTTATTGTGGTGTTACCATTTAGTGGTCAATTGTACGGAATATGTACTGTACTGTGCAATCTAATAATAAAAGTTTCAATCAATCAATCAAAAGTGTAAAGGAAAAAAGACACTTTTTATTTCGACCGTACTTCCCGTCATAAGCCTAAAGACTGATCGCACAGTTCCTGTCTTCAGAATAAAAGCGCCGCTCCATGGCGCCTGCGTTAACAAAATAAGAGTCTCCGAAAGCCAGAACAAACAAGGTAGCATGTTCCGGAGTTTGCCGCCAATGTATTTCTTGTAAAGTTTATAAAAACGAATATGTAAGTTGGACAAATAAGGTGCCAAAAACCAACGACTTTCATGTGGTATTAGAAAGAAAAGAGGAACTTTTTTTCTCCTCCATTTGAAAACGTCTGATTCCAATCATTGCAAGTCATCAGAATCATGTAATACACCAACTTATATTCTTGTCTTCATGAAAGATAGGAATCTATATGTTAAACATGCATGTATATTCATTAAAACACCTTCAACATGTGAACAAAAACGGCAAAATAAATAAATATAAATTATATACTGTATATATAAATGTATGTATATATATATATATATATATATATATATATATATATATATATATATATATATAAAATGATTTGTGTGTGTATGTATGATATGTGGGTGTATAAATGATATGTGTGTGTATGTATGATATGTGTGTGTATGTATGTGTATATATGAGGTAGATCACCTCGACTTGGTCATTTACTAAGTAATTGATAAACGTTGAAAACTTATTGGGGTGTTACCATTTAGTGGTCAATTGTACGGAATATGTACTGTACTGTGCGATCTACTAATACAAGTTTTAATCAATCAATCAGTCAATCAAATCAATGAATGCCTACTGAGGCTATGGTCCTGTTAAGTTATTGTGGCTCAATGTGCCATTTTTAAATTGTATTTTAATGTACTAATATTTAATATGTATTATTGTTTTAGTTGCTTAAGAGATATTCCTGGCTCTGAATTGGCTCATAGCTATTTTTATGTTTTTGTGCATTATTTGTTGCCGTAATCAGGTTACTCATCAGTTACTCAGTACTTGAGTAGTTTTTTCACAACATACTTTTTACTTTTACTCAAGTAAATATTTGAGTGACTTGGGGCTTCACGGTGGCAGAGGGGTTAGTGCGTCTGCCTCACAATACGAAGGTCCTGCAGTCCTGGGTTCAAATCCAGGCTCGGGATCTTTCTGTGTGGAGTTTGCATGTTCTCCCCGTGAATGCGTGGGTTCCCTCCGGGTACTCCGGCTTCCTCCCACTTCCAAAGACATGCACCTGGGGATAGGTTGATTGGCAACACTAAATTGTCCCTAGTGTGTGAATGTGAGTGTGAATGTTGTCTGTCTATCTGTGTTGGCCCTGCGATGAGGTGGCGACTTGTCCAGGGTGTACCCCGCCTTCCGCCCGATTGTAGCTGAGATAGGCGCCAGCGCCCCCCGCGACCCCGAAAGGGAATAAGCGGTAGAAAATGGATGGATGGATGGATACTCCTTACTTTTACTAGAGTAATAAATCTCTAAAGTAACAGTACTCTTACTTGAGTACAATTTCTGGCTACTCTACCCACCTCTGTGCGAGACTACTGGTCTGGGTAAGGAGTCAGTTAAATTAGAACAAGTTTTTTCTGCTTTGAGTGTTTCAGAGTTGGACATGTGTTTTACTGAGGTGGCTAACTATGATGCGTGCAGTTTATCAAAGCAACAAACAAACAATCGGAAAATCCCCGTTACTGAGGTGGCTAACCATGATGCGTGCAGTTTATCAAAGCAACAATCAAACAATCGGAAAAGTCCCGTCATATCAATTCCTAGATATGGTCGTAATTATACTAAATGCACTGGGCATAATAAACACAACATTATTAATATTGCTACTACGGATAATTTGATCAAAAATTCCCTGAAACAGCCCACTACCTATAATATAGGTTTTTTAAACATAAGATCATTGTCTCCCAAAACGTTATTAGTTAATGATATTATCAGAGACAATAATCTTAACGGCATCGGTCTCAGCGAAACCTGGCTTAAACCAAACGACTTTTTTGCGCTAAATGAGGCATGTCCTCCTAACTTTACACATGCGCATATTGCCCGTCCGCTTAAAAGGGGTGGGGGGGTCGCACTAATATACAACGAAAACTTTAACCTTAGTCCTAACATAAATAATAAATATAAATCGTTTGAGGTGCTTACTATGAGGTCTGTCACACCGCTGCCTCTACACCTGGCTGTTATCTACCGCCCCCCAGGGCCCTATTCGGACTTTATCAATGAATTCTCAGAGTTCGTTGCTGATCTAGTGACACACGCCGATAATATAATCATAATGGGGGACTTTAATATCCATATGAATACCCCACCGTGCGTAGCGCTCCAGACTATAATTGATAGCTGTGGTCTCACACAAATAATAAATGAACCCACACATTGCAACGGTAATACCGTAGACCTAGTGCTTGTCAGGGGTATCACCGTTTCCAAAGTTACGATACTCCCGTATACTAAAGTATTGTCCGATCATTACCTTATAAAATTCGAGGTTCAGACGCATGTTCGTCAAACTTATAATAATAATAACAGCGATGGCATTCGCAACATTAATACGGCCACAACGAGAACTCTTGCTGACCTCCTGCCCTCTGTAATGAGACCATTCCCAAAATATGTGGGCTCTATTGATAACCTCACTAACAACTTTAACGACGCCCTGCGCGAAATCATTGATAACATAGCACGCTAAAGTTAAAAAAGGCTCCAAAAAAGCGCACCCCGTGGTTTACAGAAGAAACTAGAGCTCAGAAATTATCAATGGAACGCAAATGGCGCACGACTAAACTTGAGGAGCACCATCAAGCATGGAGTGATAGTTTAATAACTTATAAACGCATGCTTACCTTAGCTAAAGCTAAATATTACTCAAATCTCATCCACCGTAATAAAAACGATCCTAAATTTTTGTTTAGTACGGTAGCATCGCTAACCCAACAAGGGACCCCTCCCAGTAGCTCCACCCACTCAGTTGATGACTTTATGCAATTCTTTAGTAAGAAAATTTAAGTCATTAGAAAGGAGATTAAAGACAATGCGTCCCAGCTACAACGGGGTTCTATTAACACTGATACGATGGTATATATGGCGGATACTGCCCTCAAAAATAGTTTCTCTCGTTTTGAGGAAATAACATTAGAGGAATTGTTACAACGTGTAAATGGAATAAAACAAACAACATGTTTACTTGACCCTCTTCCTGGGAAACTGATCAAGGAGCTCTTTGTATTATTAGGTCCATCAGTGCTAAATATTATAAAATAATCACTTTCCTCGGGCACTGTTCCCCTAGCATTCGAAAAAGCGGTTATTCATCCTCTTCTTAAAAGACCTAACCTCGATCCTGACCTCATGGTAAACTACCGACCGGTGTCTCACCTTCCCTTTATTTCAAAAATCCTCGAAAAAATTGTTGCGGGGCAGTTAAATGAACACTTAGCGTCTAACAATCTATGTGAAACCTTTCAATCCGGTTTCAGGGCAAATCACTCCACGGAGACAGCCCTCTCAAAAATGACTAATGATCTATTGCTAACGATGGATTCTGATGCGTCATCTATGTTGCTGCTCCTCGATCTTAGCACTGCTTTCGATACTGTCGATCATAATATTTTATTAGAACGTATCAAAACACGAATTGGTATGTCAGACTTAGCCCTGTCTTGGTGTAACTCTTATCTTACTGATAGGATGCAGTGTGTCTCCCATAACAATGTGACCTCGGACTACGTTAAGGTAACGTGTGGAGTTCCCCAGGGTTCGGTCCTTGGCCCTGCACTCTTCAGCATCTACATGCTGCCGTTAGGTGACATCATACGCAAATACGGTGTTAGCTTTCACTGTTATGCTGATGACACCCAACTCTACATGCCCCTAAAACTGACCAACACGCCGGATTGTAGTCAGCTGGAGGCGTGTCTTAATGAAATTAAACAATGGATGTCCGCTAACTTTTTGCAACTCAACGCCAAAAAAACGGAAATGCTGATTATCGGTCCTGCTAGACACCGACCTCTATTTAATAATACAACTCTAACATTTGACATCCAAACAATTAAACAAGGCGACAGGGTAAAGAATCTGGGTATTATCTTCGACCCAACTCTCTCCTTTGAGGCACACATTAAAAGCGTTACTAAAACGGCCTTCTTTCATCTCCATAATATCGCTAAAATTCGCTCCATTCTGTCCACTAAAGACGCTGAGATCATTATCCATGCGTTTGTTACATCTCGCTTCGACTACTGTAACGTATTATTTTCGGGTCTCTCCATGTCTAGCATTAAAAGATTACAGTTGGTACAAAATGCGGCTGCTAGACTTTTGACAAGAACAAGAAAGTTTGATCACATTACGCCTGTACTGGCTCACCTGCACTGGCTTCCTGTGCACTTAAGATGTGAGTCTAAGGTTTTACTACTTAGGTATAAAATAGTACACGGTCTAGCTCCATCCTATCTTGCCGATTGTATTGTACCATATGTCCCGGCAAGAAATCTGCGTTCAAAGGACTCCTGCTTATTAGTGATTCCCAGAGGCCAAAAAAAGTCTGCGGGCTATAGAGCGTTTTCCGTTCGGGCTCCAGTACTCTGGAATGCCCTCCCGGTAACAGTTCGAGATGCCACCTCAGTAGAAGCATTTAAGTCTCACCTTAAAACTCATTTGTATACTCTAGCCTTTAAATAGACTCCCTTTTTAGACCAGTTGATCTGCCGTTTCTTTTCTTTTTCTTCTATGTCCCACTCTCCCTTGTGGAGGGGGTCCGGTCCGATCCGGTGGCCATGTACTGCTTGCCTGTGTATCGGCTGGGGACATCTCTGCGCTGCTGATCCGCCTCCGCTTGGGATGGTTTCCTGCTGGCTCCGCTGTGAACGGGACTCTCGCTGCTGTGTTGGATCCGCTTAGGACTGGACTCTCGCGACTGTGTTGGATCCATTATGGATTGAACTTTCACAGTACCATGTTAGACCCGCTCGACATCCATTGCTTTCCTCCTCTCCAAGGTTTTCATAGTCATCATTGTCACGACGTCCCACTGGGTCATTATTGTCACCGATGTCCCACTGGGTGTGAGTTTTCCTTGCCCTTATGTGGGCCTATCGAGGATGTCGTAGTGGTTTGTGCAGCCATTTGAGACACTAGTGATTTAGGGCTATATAAGTAAACATTGATTGATTGATTGATAGGTTGTTAATATTCAGTCTTTTATTGTTCATAGTACATATTGTAAATCCCACTTTCTTTATTTCAATGTACATTTTGGGTGTCCCATTCAGTAAAAAAAACTGTAAAATTCCATTCTGTTTTTTTGAGGCGGTCTGTCTTTCGGACATTACGACTTTTGGTATTAGTGTTCCTGAAAAAAAAGAGACCCAAACACACATACTGTACAGTACAAGAGATGTTTAAAGCTAAATGTGTATATATCATTTATACACACATACACTTTGGTCCCCCCAGACACATTTTTCCTCTCAATGTGGCCCCCGACTCAAAATATTTGCCCAGCTTTGAATTAAGAAATTATGCCCTTAAATAACTTCAGGTCCAGATGTCAGTCACAGAGATTGCCTTAGGGCAGTGGGGACCGTAAAAGAATGGAGGGTTTGGATATTAGGAGGAAGTATAAACACATTAGTGACACCTGGTAGGAGCCCCCACCAGTAGAAGTAGAGAGCAGGTGTCCGAGGTCACTTGACTCAAGGGAGCAGAGGGAACACGCACCGATGGTTTATTAACAGGGCTTTGTCCAGACTGGCTGGCTCCAAGACAACAAAGAGTATGAGTATGTCTCTAAGGTATAAAAGAAGAAGTTCCCCTAACCGAGGAAGGGAGATTTTTGATTGGCTAATATTTTCTCCAGGTTTGCTGCAGCACCTGTAGTTGTCAGGACTCGCTTGATTAAATAAAAGCTTTTGTTCAACGATTCCTCACCGGCGTCATCTTTGATCCATTCACAACACCAATACCTTAAGTCTGTGCGAGGATAACAAAACCACAAATGTTTTAATACTGGCAAAGCTTTAGTAGATCAGGCCCCACTATTTTATTACATTTTAACAGAAGTACAGATAAAACCATGTTACAACAGAAAGTAATCAGATATTAACAGTAAATTAGCCAGTAAATTAATATTATTTTTTACATATTTAAACAAGTGACAAAATGACAATGTTACCACATACAATGTGGTAACATTTTGTGGCACTCACAAAAGTGGTTTCATCAAATGCACTAGAGTCTGGAATATTCCATCTCTCCCTAGCTTGGCCCAAAACCGGTCAATCGTTGCTTCCTGAGGAAGATCTTCACTGCCAAGCAATTGGTTTTAAACTACTTCTTCCCAGAGGCTATCCAGGTTCAATCACAGCTGCGGCTTGGAACTTACAAGCATATTTCTTCCTCTTACTCGTCGTCAGCGTCGCCATGGCTGTATCTTCCTCGTTCTGCTGCACTCTCAAAAAGCTGTAGATGTTATTGTCACATATGCATGTACCGTAGATGGCAGTATTGTCCTGTTTAAGAGTGTCACAACATTGCTGTTTACGGCAGACAAACTGCTTTACGGTAGATGAAAACGCGACTGCTGTTGTTGTGTGTTGTTACCGCGCTTGGGGGACGTCAATGAAACTGCCTAACAATAAACCGACATAAGAAACCAAAAACTCGCCCTTGATCATTCTACAGTTATAATGTCATTGGGCAGGCTCGCTGTTTATATTGTGGGAAAGCGGACATGAAAAAAGGCTGTCGACACGTCACTCAGGTCCGCATGGAGCTGGAGTGGGCGTGGCCTCCAGATCCGCCTGAATTTCGGGAGATTTTTGGGAGAAAATTTGTCCTGGGAGGTTTTCGGGAGAGGCGCTGAATTTCGGGAGTCTCCCGGAAAATCCGGCAGGGTTGGCAAGTATGCCTCACATATTCCGTAATAATTGACCACTAAATGGTAACACCCGAATAAGTTTTTCCACTTGCGAACCTTGAGACCGCCGAATTAGGGAAGTGGGGGTGGCGGTGGGGAGGCGGAGTTAAGGTGGGCGGGTTTGGGGGTTGGTGTGGTGTTTGGTTGTAGCGGTGTATACTGTAGCGTCCCGGAAGAGTTAGTGCAGCAAGGGGTTCTGGGTATTCGTTCTGTTGTGTTTATGTTGTGTTATGGTGGGGATGTTCTACCAAAATGTGTTTGTCATTTTTGTTTGGTGTGGATTCACACTGTGGCGCATATTTGCAACAGTGTTAAAATTGTTTATACGGCCACCCTCAGTGTGACCTGCATGGCTTTTGATCAACTTGCCTTGCATTCACTCATCTGTGAGTAGAAGCCGCATGTTTCGCGTGATGGAGGAAAAGTGGACGTGACGACAGGTTGTAGAGGACGCTAAAAGCTGTGCCTTTAAGGCACGCCCCCAATATTGCTGTCCGGGTGGAAATCGGGTGAATGGTTGCCCTGGGAAATTTTCGGGAGGAGCGCTGAAATTCGGGAGTCTCCCGGGAAAATCCGGAGGGTTGGCAAGTATGGTTTAAGTCGGGTCCATGTTAATCAATGGTTTGTGTGTGTGTGTTGGCAGAACAGCTCATACAGGACAGTTTAACTTGTCGTTGTTGTTGTTTTAACTTGTCGTTGTTGCTGTTCTAGCTTTTTAATAAAGACAGTTAATTCATCACCCTTTGTTGTATTTGTTTGATGTACAGTACTGTAGAGCACTTCTTATTGTGTTCAAAGTGGACTTATGTTGTAGCTGAAAGCCATTATTCATATTTAAATAGTTTTTTTGTTTCAATAGAGACATTTGCTTCACTTAACAAACTTTTTGAATTACAAGTTTGTAAATCAAGGTTCCACTGTACATCAGCAGCTAACTTAGGAGCCTGTTTTAAAATGGCCTTATGATCATTTATATGCCAAATAATGTATTGTTATACACAGCATATTGTTATCACAAGAGGCTGCAAGATATAGCTTTAAGGCCATAGCGCTCATCACTAATTCAGTAAATACAATGGAAAAAAAAAAAACTTGCAATATGTTGAAATAGTGTAGGATTTTAAAGTACCAGTAGAGTGGAAAAACAAGCTGACTTTATATGCTTATTTGTTTTTAATTATAGCCATTAAACAATATCCAATTGTATTTTTGATCCTCAAAGAATGGGAAAATAGTGACTAAACATCATCAAATGTCACAATCATAATCACCAAAGAATATTTACAATATTCTGCTCTGAATATCTCCGGCAATTTCTGTAGAATCTACGTCACTACGTACGCTTCTGCACTCTGACCATATTATTTTATCTGTCATTCTGAAAAAACACAAAATTTGGAAAGAGAGGTGCTGTCTATCATTTACAATCCTTACATAAGTTAACAACACATATTCTTGGCTTCCTTATGCATTCAAAATCATAAATAAACAGCTAACAATTAAGTCAACAGTTTGAGGGTCGTCTACTGTGCCCACTATAACCTCTAAAAACATCTAGAAACCGCCAAAAAATACTAGATTTACATGTTGTGAACAAATATGAGTGATATTGTTATTACAAGCGCCAACGCAGACAGACCATTTTAGCGGCGCATTGATAGCACTGCCTTTAGCGTCCTCTCTCACCTGAAAAAGACACTATTATATATGTCTCCGTTGTCCATAGGTTTGTCTATAACCCATAAAGTAGGCAGGCACGAAGCTATTTCTCAGCGTGTGTTTATTCCAGCCGGAAAGTTAACACACTGCCACACAACATGCGGATTCCCATCATACATTGCTTCAAAACTACGGCAAGTAGTAATGTCCAAAAAAAGATAGTGACAGAGAATAGAACGAGGATGGAAAATTGAACCCTAAACTCACTCCTTTACTGCAAATTAAATTTCACAGATGCTGCCCATACCTATGCTCCTTCAAAGGATGTGCAACTGGTTGCAAAGAATTGCACTTTCAAATACAACAATGAGTAGAGAGGAGTGTAATGTATGTGTGTAAATGAATGAACATTGAATATATATATATATATATATATATATATATGTATATATACCGTATTTCCTTGAATTGCCGCCGGGGCGCTAATTAATTTAAAACCTCTTCTCACTCCTGCGCTTATCAAAGGCATGCGTTAAAAGTAAGCATGCGCTAATTATTTTAAAACCGTTTCTCACTCCAGCACTTACCAAAGGTATGCAGTAAAAATTTGAGTGTGATGTAAGCTTGGACCGTAAATCCTACTGAATAGCTCTTAATCTTCTTTCCTTTATGCGATTTCAGATTACCGGTATTGAAATCAGCCTCCTCCATTTTGAAAATGATGACGGGAGAAGTGTCACTCGTGACGTCACCAGTTTAACCAGGCGGCAACACTAAGCATGCGCTAATTATTTTGGGAAGCGAGTTTGACCCGGCAGTAATTCAAGGCAAGCGCATACTATATGCCCTGCAGCAATTAGAGGAAATACAGTATATATGTATATATACATATATATACAAACCCTGTTTCCATACGAGTTGGGAAATTGTGTTAGATGTAAATATAAACGGAATACTATGATTTGCAAATCATTTTCAACCAATATTCATTTGAATATGCTACAAAAGACAATATATTTGATGTACAAACTGATAAACCTTTTTTTTTTGTGCAAATAATCATTAACTTTAGAATTTGATGCCAGCAACACGTGACAAAGAAGTTGGGAAAGGTGGCAATATATACTGATAAAATTGAGAAATACTCATCCAACATTTATTTGGAACATCCCACAGGTGTGCAGGCTAATTGGGAACAGGTGGGTGCCATGATTGGGTATAAAAGCAGCTTCCATGAACTGCTATGTAATTCCCAAAGAAGGATGAGAAGAGTGTCACCAATTTGTAAACAAATTGTCAAACGGTTTAAGAACAACATTTCTCAACGAGCTATTGCAAGGAATTTAGGGATTTTACCATCAACGGTCTGTAAAATCATCAAAAGGTTCAGAGAATCTGGAGAAATCTTACAGACCTTTGATATCTCAGGCTGCACTGCATCAAAAACCGACATCAGTGTGTAAAGGATATCACCACATGGGCTCAGGAACACTTCATAAAACCACTGTCAGTAACTACAGTTGGTTACTACATCTGTTAGTGCAAGTTAAAACCCAAACCCATTTATGAACAACACCAAGGAACGCCGCTGGCTTTACTGGGCCTAAGCTCATATAAGATGGACTGATGCAAAGTGGAAAAGTGTTTTGTGGTCTGACGAGTCCACATTTCAAATTATATTTGGAAACTGTGGACGTGGTGTCCTCCGAAACAAAGAGGAAATAACCATCCGGATTTTTATAGGTGCAAAGTTCAAAAGCCAGCATCTGTGATGAATGGGGGTGCATTAGTTTGATTGATTGATTGAAACTTTTATTAGTAGGGTGCACAGTTTAGTACATATTCCGTACAATTGACCACTAAATGGTAACACCCGAATAAGTTTTTCAACTTGTTTAAACTGGGGTCCACGTTAATCAATTCATGGTTACCCATGCCCAAGGCATGGGTAACCATGAATTGGTTACCCATGCCTTGGTTACCCATAACTTACACATCTGTGAAGGCACCATTAATGCTGAATGGTCCATACAGGTTTTGGAGCAACATATGTTGTCATCCAAGCAACATTATCATGGTTGCCTCTGCTTATTTCAGCAAGACAATGGCAAGCCACGTGTTACAACAGCGTGGTTTCGTAGTAGAAGAGTGCGGGTACTTTCTGGCCGGCCTGCAGTCCAGACCTGTTTCCCATGAAAAATGTGTTACGCATTATGAAGCGTAAAATACGGCAGTGGAGACCCCGGATTGTTGAACGACTAAAGCTCTACATAAAACAAGAATGAGAAAGAATTCCACTTTCAAGGCTTCAACAATTAGTTTCCTCAGTTCCCAAACGTTTATTGAGTGTTTTTAAAAGAAAAGGTGATGTAACACAGTGGTGAACATGCCCTTTTCCAACTACTTTGGCACGTGTTGCAGCCAAGAAATTCTAAGTTAATTACTATTGGCAATAAAATAATGTTTAAGAGTTTGAACATCAAACATCTTGTCTTTGTAGAGCATTCAACTGAATATGGGTTGAAAAAGATTTGCAAATCATTGTATTCCGTGTATATTTATATCTAACACAATTTCCCAACTCATATGGAAACGGGATTTGTATATGTATATATATATATATATATATATATATATATATATATATATATATATATATATATATATATATATATAAATAAACAATTGAATTTCAGGGAATTCTAGCTATAAATATACTCCTCTCTCCTTAACACCGCCCACCTCAACCCCTCAACCCCCCCAAATAAAAAAGAAAACGAAATCTCCCATCTTCGGAGGTCTCAAGGTTGGCAAGTATGTGCTACTGCTTCCTCTCAAACTTGGTAAAAGTAATGACCAGAATATAATTCATGCATCTCTCACTTGGTAGTAGACAAAGGTGGCCATGGATCGAGAGGCTGGTCGACTTTGAAATCCCCCGACATGGCAAAAAAAAGAGTCTCTTTCCGGCAACTTTTTTAACTTTTCGTGGGGATTGTGATTAATTCTTTATCTTAACGGATTTATGTGAGCATCCCGTTGGTCGGCACCCCAGCCAGAGTGGAAATTGTGTTTGTTTTAATATGGTTTGTTATAGGTAGTTTGTATGTTTAGCACTTAGCAATGCTGCTGGTGCTATAGTGTTTCAATAAAGCTGCATTCGCGTAGCACTCGGCTTCTAAAACTTATTGTTCACCCTCCTTGTGTTTGGGCTGAAAATATAGTTCTGGATAATTATGCGTCTGCTTGATTAGCATTGTTGTTGATGGGAAAGGGATCTGTGGTTCTTCACTCTACGTCAGGAAACTCCATGAGATTGTTACTATTTGGATCATACTTATCTATTTGCTAATTTTGGAAGTCTTTTGATGTCATAAAATAGATGTACATGTTAATAGCCTCAATATAGAGGCAACTTGTTTTTTCCGCTGTAATGGTACTTTTAGTCAAGTGAACGTTTTCACTTGCAAAATATTGAGTTGACTCATTAAATCTAATTAACTCAACTCTTAATACTATTTGCTCAGTGAATTTAAACTGAGAAGTTCAGGATCTTGTTATTTAGATTTTCACGTCTCCTATTATGCCCGAGGCTTCCTGGTTGACACCCCATTCCGCAAGGTAAAGGACCCAAAAGCAGTTTTTCAACTGCACTGTAGAAAACAATCCGCACAATTTACGGCAAAATATCGGCAGCTGTGGTTGCCAGGAATTCATCGTAAAAAAAATACAGTCACATTGTATAGGATATTACAGTATGTTGATGTTGTATCCGTTAATTTTACAGTTGATAACTGTTTTTAATTACTGTAAATTATTATTAAAAAAATTATATATCGTTAACCTGAATACAAAAAATATATATAGAATTTCCAGTAAAATACTGTCAGATGTGGTTGCCAGGAATTCACCATATACTAATCAGGTGCATGTCTTTGAAGTTACAGAGGAAGCCAGAGTACCTGGATAGAACCCATGCAATCACAGAGAGAACATGCAAATTTCACACACAAAGATCCCTCGACGGGGACTCGAACTCAGAACCTTCGCACAAACGCTAACCACTGCGGTGCCCTGTTATCAATACTACTATCTGCAAAGTGCCTGTGTCTCTGATACATGTGAGCGGTACATGAGGATTTTAACTTGAAAGTATTTGTACAACCTTTCACATCGTCTTCCATAACATGTTCCTTTAAGCGAGCTATTGAAAAATGCCTATCTCAGCTACAATCGGGCGGAAGGCGGTGTACACCCTGGACAAGTCGCCACTTCATCACAGGGCCAACACAGATCGACAGACAACATTCAAACTCACATTCACACGCTAGGGACAATTTAGTGTTGCCAATCTACCTATGGGGACAGGTTGATTGGCAACACTAAATGCATGTCTTTGGAAGTGGTAGGAAGCTGGAGTACCCGGAGGGAACCTACGCAGTCACGGGCAGGACATTCATTTGAAAATATAATTTTCTAGCTCCACTTCTGCGAAAGCTACTTGACCGTCACCAAAAAATGGCGGACGGACAACTGGCAAACTGAGGAAGCAAAGAATGTCAAGAGGGAATAGACTGAAGACATTGAAAGTAGCAGACAGAGGCACACCTGAGGGCCTTCTGTTACAATAATGTTCTTTATTGCATTGTTTTTGCACTCTGGGTTGGTGGCGGTGGCGGGTTTTTTGATTGATTGATTGATTGATACTTTTATTAATAGATTGCACAGTTCAGTACATATTCCGTACAATTGACCACTAAATTGTAACACCCAAATAAGTTTTTCAACTTGTTTAAGTCGGGGTCCACGTTAATCAATTCATGGTAAATTCATAGGTCTGCGCTCATCAAGTAAAAATAATATGTATTACATGGGTTTAAATGCCAAAAAGACACAATAAAGCAGTTAGTGGCTATCTGCAGTGCTTAGACATGTGCAGTGAGCAGTGAGCAAATTATTTTCACAATAAATGTGGAAAGTGTACTCTTAGAACAGGGGTCTCCAACAGACAGCGTGCCACCTGATTTTGATTAGGTCACCAAACGGTCAAAGACTATTTCGTTAAACTCAGTATGTTTTATAAGTGTTCAATTAGCCGCCATTGCTGCGATGAGGTGGCAACTTGTCCAGGGTGTACTCTGCCTTCTGGCTGATTGTAGCTGAGATAGGCTCCAGCCCCCCCTATCCCCCGCGACTCCGAAGGGAATGAGCAATAGAGAATGGATGGATTGATAGCCGCCATTATGTTTCTATTTTTTTAATGACACAATAGCATAAAAATAAAACTGCACTGTTTGAATGGAGGCTTCACGGTGAAAGAGGGGTTAGTGCGTCTGCCTCACAATACGAAGGTCCTGCAGTCCTGGGTTCAATCCCAGGCTCGGGATCTTTCTGTGTGGAGTTTGCATGTTCTCCCCGTGAATGCGTGGGTTCCCTCCGGGTACTCCGGCTTCCTCCCACTTCCAAAGACATGCACCTGGGGATAGGTTGATTGGCAACACTAAATTGACCCTAGTGTGTGAATGTGAGTGTGAATGTTGTCTGTCTATCTGTGTTGGCCCTGCGATGAGGTGGCGAATTGTCCAGGGTGTACCCCGCCTTCCGCCCGATTGTAGCTGAGATAGGCGCCAGCGCCCCCCGCAACCCCAAAAAGGAAATAAGCGGTAGGTAATGGATGGATAGATGGATGTTTGAGTGGAGATCGGCTTTTTAAATACATAATCATTCAAATGTTGCCTGTCATGTCACGAAAATACTTTTGTTTCTTGTTGTCAAAGTGCCTTTAATGGTGACAAAATGGAGACCCTGTCTGAGGCCTCTTCTCCGCTAAAGTAGATCCCACCTAACTTTATCCTTGTCTACACACATGCAATGGTCTTTTAGGACCGCCTCCCCCGTCCGTCCGCCGAATGCATGCGCAGAAAATGGGCACGTCATAGTCACTTCCAGTGTTGCTTTGTGTGCAAGTTCTTAAATCAAATGTAACTTGGTGACGGCGTGGCACGGTTTGGAGAGTGGCTGTACCAGCAACCTGAGGGTTCCTGGTTTAATCCCCACCTTCTACCAACCTCATCACGTCCGTTGGATCCTTAAGCAAGATACTTCACCCTTGCTCCTGGTGGGTCGTGGTTAGGGCCTTGCATGGCAGCTCCCGCCATCAGTGTGTGAATGTGTGTGAATGGGTGAATGTGGAAATAGTGTGAAAGCGCTTTGAGTACCTTGAAGATAGAAAAGCGCTATATAAGTATAACCCATTTACCATTTACTTATCTGAACAATATCCAGTGTTGTGGTATTTCAATTAACTGGAATCCAGTGTGCTGTGGGGCCCTTTTGTAATAAATCTCAGCTGAGCCATCATCCATCCATCCATCCATTTTCTACCGCTTATTCCATTTTGCGGTCGCGGGGGGCGCTGGCGCCTATCTCAGCTACAATCGGGCGGAAGGCGCGGTACACCCTGGACAAGTCACCACCTCATCACAGGGCCAACACAGATAGACAGACAACATTCACACTCACATTCACACACTAGGGCCAATTTAGTGTTGCCAATCAACCTATCCCCAGGTGCATGTCTTTGGAAGTGGGAGGAAGCCGGAGTACCCGGAGGGAACCCACGCATTCACGGGGAGAACATGCAAACTCCACACAGAAAGATCCAGAGATTGAACCCAGGACTGCAGGACCTTCTTATTATAAGGCAGACGCACTAACCCCTCTGCCACCGTGAAGCCTCTGAGCCATCATAAATTAATCAAATCTTTAATGGACATATAAAAGTAAACAATGTGACAAAGAACATTTGACAGCAATCAATTGAGGGTTTCTAGGTATCTGTTCAGGTCACTCCTCACTCTTTTGCCCTCACATTTTCATTGTCCATTTGTTTTTGGTGACTTTATATACTCTGGACATAGACGTTGAGTCTGCGACATACATGGCGGACAATAACTGATACAGTCTGCTTTGCCAGTCCAAATGCATTTGATGTTTTCCGTAGTCTTCCCTCGTCGGCCAGGTAATACAAAGCACACGCTACCTTTTTTTTTATCACATCCACGGGAGCCCGCATTCCCCTTGCCCCTCCTTTGACAAATGGACAAGGTTTTTCGGTAAGTAGAATCACAGCTGACCCGGACATTCGAAAGTTCTCTTGCGGTCTGAGACGTGTTGTATCCCAAATAGCTGCAATCGTGCGTTTCCTTCTTTTAAGGTATTCATGTTTGATTTCCAAAATCGTCTGTATATGTAGAAGAATGAGAAAAACGGGCATGTCTGGATGTCTCGCTTCCATCTTTCCAGTGGTTAGCTCCAGTTGTTATGAAACTGGCTGTGGCGCGTTCTTTCTGACGTCACTTCCTTTGTGGGGCGCGGTCTCTCTGGCATCACTTCTGTTAAGATCCGTACTCGAATCTTTCCATATTATGTGCTATTGTTCCATTTTTGTATCACCCTGTTTGACGTCTTTATTTCCTTTTTAGTCTGTCACCATGGTAGCTCATTAGTTCACCTGCCCCTTGTTATCTACGCACACCTGTTTTCTTCTAATCACCTCCCTTAGTTAAACTCACCCCTTTTCGTTATTCATTCTCGGATCCTAATTTGCCTATGTGCAACCGTGACGACTCTCATCTTTTCACTGTATGTATTTTCTCGCTAGCTCTCATGCTATGCCACTTGTTGATTCCAGTTTTCATACTGATGATTTATTTTCTCGTTTGTGCTCTCGAGCCAAGTTTTAGTTTCCTAGTGTTTTATCCTAGCTTTCATGCTAGCGTCTTTTGTTTGCTTCCTCCTTACACCAGTGTTTTTGTTCCTAGCCTTTTTATTATTTAATAAATCCATTTATATCGTACCTTGTTGTGTTCATCGCTTCGACGCATCCTTGGAAGAACCACACCGGCATTACCATGCCGAAGAAGAGTCCTCACAACTTCCTCTCCGAACTCAGTTTGTAAACGATCAATGAGTCCATACAAAGCTAAGAGCTGGAGATTCAAGAAATACACGGCGCACTTAGCCATGTAAAGAAATATTCAAGGCGGGGAACTTTAAACGATGGTTTAGTGTGGCTGACAGGATGCTTCGGCTGAATAATTATTAATTTAAGGGGTTATTCGGCTTAATGTAGACATGGCCTAAGAGCTAGAAGGTCTGCATCAAATGTTTGTCAAGAAAAGTCAGTTGCTGTTTATTTGTGAAAAATATATTCTGACCGCCTCCGAAGAGAAACTTTGGCAAAGAAATGAACATGGGAATCTTGACAGTTATTGAGGAAGACGTTGCCACTGTTCAGTCAAACCCAACTATAAGGTTCTCCGTTGTTGTACTTGAATAACCTGCTCTAGACCAGCAGTCTCAAACTGGCAGCCTGCAGGCCAATTGAAGCCCATTAGACAATATTTTGTTGTCCCCACCTTAATATGAAAGTTTAATGGTAGTGTGGCTCGCGAGTTTGATATGAATGCTACTTTACAGTGTTGTGTGCGGAGCTCAACGAACCGACCAATCACGGTGGGGTAAATGGCTCTCGGGGGCAGGACATCGACTTGGCTTGATTCAAGCAGAGAAACATTTCTCAATGAGTGAAAGTGACAGCAGCGTTGCCATGGAGAGTTCTCTTCCGTGCCTGCTTGAATGCCTCGTTTCTATCGGGCACCTGCGAATTTCCGTCCCACTTCACACTTCCAAAAATAGGTTTTTCAAGTTGCTGCCCAGCGGGACATTATACATACTGCATATATGTCTCTCTCTGACAAAATGAATCAAAGTGATGTGTACACGGCAGTATGAAAGAAAAGTAAGGAACTCAATGTAGCCTAATATAGTCTGCAGTCACATAGCAACCACAAAATCCATTAAATAACCATCCAAAACCCGCCAACAATTCTCTATATACATATCGTTACCTAAATATTAACAAAATATCAGCGATGATGTTATTATAAGCGCTAACACAGACAAACTATTTCTTAGCGGCGCAATGATACACACAGCTGCTTTTACTGTGAGCCGGCCGCCATGTCCTGCTGATCTCGGATTGTTCCGCTCTGGTTCGTCATCTGGATGTTAGGAGGTATTGCCATCCTTCTAGAAGTTGTGGATCTGTGACATTCAGAGTATTCCCGGAACCGAAGACAGTGTCTGCAGGGAGACTTTTCCTTGTTAACCCTAAGTGATCATGATCCTATCAGTCTTAATTGAAGTAAGAGCAGACATCATACAGTAAGATATCGTTTTATTACATTTGTCGTTTGTATTTCTTGGAAAAACTAGTGAGCATCCTGGATGATGCCAGTCACCCTCTGCATAGCGTTATCAGTAGCCAGAGGAGCCTGTTCAGTGCTAGACTGCTTCATCCCAAGTGCAGGACTAATAGACTAAAACACTCTTTTGTCCCACACGCCATTAGACTGTACAACTCCTCTCTGGGGTGGGAGGGGGGGAGGGGGGTATTATGATGACAGGGAATATAACATGGTCACTACTTCCTAGTTTCTCTTGTTATATTCTTACTTTACTATTATATTTTAATTCCCATTGTTGCTTTTTATCTTTATTCTTATTGTAATATTTTTCTATTTTGTTTCCATTTAAACCCCCATTATTTACTTTTTACTTTATTAATTGGACCTCAATTCTGTACACTGCTGCTGGACTTTTAATTTTCCTGAGGGAACTCTCCTGAAGGAATCAATAAAGTACTATCTATCTTTCTATCTATCTATCTATCTATCTATCTATCTATCTATCTATCTATCTATCTATCTATCTATCTATCTATCTATCTATCTATCTATCTATCTATCTATCTATCTATCTATCTATCTATCTATCCATCCATCCATCCATCCATCCATCCATCCATCCATCCATCCATCCATCCATCCATCCATCCATCCATCCATCCATCCATCCATCCATCCATCCATCCATCCATCCATCCATCCATCTATCTATCTATCTATCTATCTATCTATCTATCCATCCATCCATCCATCCATCCATCCATCTATCTCATACTTGCCAACCCTCCCGGATTTTCCGGGAGACTCCCGAAATTCAGCGCCTCTCCCGAAAACCTCCCGGAAGAAATTTTCCCCCGAAAATCTCCCGAAATTTAGCTGGAGCTGGAGGCCACACCCCCTCCAGCTCCATGCGGAAATGAGTGTGGACAGCCTGTTTTCACGTCCACTTTCCCACTATATAAACAACTTGCCTGCCCGATCACGTTACAACATCTAGGGATTCTAATAAAAAACTGCACACACAAGGAGACAAGCAGAAGAACGAGGAAGTTACAGCCATGGCGACGCCGTCTGTAATAGTTGTCTGTTGCCATCTCCTGGTGAATGTTGGCTATAGCTTTTTTTTTTTGTCATGAAAAAAGTAAAATAATAAACGTGAATCCACTGTGTACTCATATTTACCTTTGTTAGCACATTGCGTCAACAACATAACATGAGTATAACATCAAAGTCTCTGGTAACTTCCTCTCTGCCCATTACATAAATCAAAAAAGCACGTGGAAAAATATATAAATGACAAGAACCACCAATTCCACACCACTGAAATATATATGAAATACTTGAGTTGGTGAATTAGCTGTAAATATACTCCTCCCCTATTAACCACGCCCCCGTCCCAACCACGCCTCCGCCCCACCCCCGACCACGCCCTCCACCCCCCACCTCCCGAAATCGGACGTCTCAAGGTTGGCAAGTATGATCTATCTAGAACTTAGCAATACTGCTACATGATGCTTAGTGTTTCATGAAAGCTCGATCTGTTTAGCACAGATTTTAAAACTTGTAGATCATCCTCCTTATATTCAGGAACAACAATAAAAGGTTCTGGATCATCATTTGTACCAAATAATTGTTGTTGGCTCTCACAGTGTCTGCATGATTTGCATTGTTGTTGGTAAGGAAGGGATCTGTGGATCCTCCTCTACGTCGCGCGATCAAGTGACTGGCTAGCTCTGAAAATGGCTTAGGAATGAATATCCGTGAGATTGATATTATTTTGATCATATCTATTTACCCAGCAAACTTTGAAAGTGTTTATCATATATATCAGATATATATGATAGCTTAATTATAGAGACAACTTGTTTTTCCACTCTACCGGTACTTTAAAACAAATTGTTAAAGTATTAACATTAAAATGTATGTTTAATATGGAGGGCCAAATGGTACAAAAATAAATTAATATTTAAATAATAGTCATTAAATAATCAAATGTAAAATTGTTTGTTTAGATATTTAATTATCTTACAATTTAATGAATTACTTCACAGTTAGAATGATCATTAATGAACTAGTTTGTTTCGTGAATTAATTGTAACTGTCAGTGGGCGGAGCTAACCGGATCTAGTCTGAGTGTTTTTTCCGGACTCTTTCAAAACATGGCTGCTAAGGAGGATATACTCTTACTTTTTCGGGAGTTGGCCAGTCAGGTGTTAGTTTCCGCCGACCGACTTTGACGGATTTTGACCCTAACACAAGTTCATGAAGCGCACAAAGGTTCAGGAAATAAATATGATAAAATATTGAAATTAAGCATAAAATCTTGTAATAACTAGATCTTGAAATAGTTAATTAAAACATGAGATAATTAAATTGTGAAATATTTTTTAAATAACTAAATGACATTTTGAAATAATAAAGTTAAATAGATATATACAATATTACATTTAAATTATTTAATGACCTTTATTTAATAATTTTAATACATTACATTTAGTTAATTATTTACACATTAATGCAATGTTTTCCCATTTGGTCGTCCATATATAGTTTCTGGCATTTGTCAGATAATGTGTGTTATTGACAAAGTATGTTCATTTGCACTTTGTTATGACCTAGTAATGGTTACCTAGTCAGTGGCCTAGTGGTTAGAGAGTCCGCCCTGAGATCGGTAAGTTGTGAGTTCAAATCCCGACCGAGTCATACAAAAGACTATAAAAATGGGACTCATTCCTTTCCTGCTTGGCACTCAGCATCCAGGTTAGGAATTGGGGGTTATATCACCAAAAATGATTCCCAGGCGCGGCACCGCTGCAGCCCACTGCTCCCCTCACCGACCAGGGGGTGATCAAGGGTGATGGGTCAAATGCAGAGACTAATTTCGCCACACCTCGTGTGTGTGTGACAATCATTGGTACTTTAACTTTAACATGTTCTGGCTTTCTGGCTGATAACTTTTACGTTTGTTTTATTCTTGTATAACATGCAGCTCTTTTAACACTTGAATATAAAGTAAGTTTGTGGTAGCTAATGTTTCTCACAATACAAAGAAAGAGCAGATATAGCGCCTTGAAGACTGATGTAAACATTCTTTTTTTGCAACTGCATGCAAGTTAAGGCACTTTGATTCCTGCAACAGAGCAGTTTTTTTTTCTTGCTTTAGCTGTTTGTACTTTTACATACTCTGCAGAAACTGACTTGTACCATACAACTTTATACTTTGTACCTTAACCCTTGGGTCCCCTTCGACCAAAAAAAACCAAAACGTAATTTTCTGCACCATCTTTGACAAATCAGCTACAATTTTGGCCACAGAGTTTTGAACAATCCATCCATGTTATACCCCTTGTCCCTTTTGGGGTTGTGGGGGGTGCTGGAGCCTATCTCAGCTGCATTCGGGTGGAGGGCGGGATACACGCTGGAAAAGTTGCACTTTAAAATGGCATCATGGCACTTTTTGAAAAGTTATTCCTAATAGGAGATATTCATATACTATACACTTAACCCCTAAGCCCATTTCGGTCGGCCATTGACTCCCATTGTAACACACAGTGTACTGAAAACCTGATATCTTACAGTACGGACTTAAACAATTGGAAAAACTTATTCGGGTGTTACCATTTAGTGGTTACTGAGTGGATCTGAGCATGTCCCCTTGGAATATAAGGAAAAATGGTTTTGAGTGTATGTAACCACACCTCTCAACCACTAGTTGATGCGAGAATTAATTTCATATATAGTGTTTTTGCACTCGTTGTTCCTTCAAAATTGAAACATCTTTCAACAAACGACTTAGATGCAATTAATAATGATTTTGGTTTGTTGTTATTGCTACAGAGAGGCGTGTAAATATGGTCTTGAAAACATTTTGTGTCGATTGTCTGTGTGAGACTGTGCAATGGCACCTCTAGACAGTCAACAAATGACAGAGCTTGTGTGGCTTATGTGACTTAAACATTATTTATGTTAAAACAAAAATTTATTTTCACCAAAAATGCTGACACTATTATTTATTTTACCCCAGTGTGCAAAAGTGTATGTTTTGTGTGTGTCATATAAAAAAAAAGTATTTAATGTTAAACTGTCACGTGTGGGTCGCATTTTGATGCGGGATCGTTCCTCCAGTGCAATCACGGACCCTCCGGACAACAACGTAAAGGTAAGATGTATTAATAACAAAAACACTGGTACAAAAACAGACGAAATAAACAAAAGAACAGCGAGCCGAACGCACGGAAAGCTAATGCTAATACTATTAGCACACGGACTGGAACAAGAAACATACGTGATGGTCGTTTACCGTAAACAATGGACCAAGGCCGACTGACGGGACAAGGCAGGCTTAAATAAGAAAGTAATTAACAAAAACCGGTGTGCGTCTGGAACCCGCAGCAGGTGAAATGAATACCTTACCATAGTGACCAAACTAACTCACAAGGTGCACAAACAACAAAGGGAGTCCAAACTAACAGAAAATAACTAAACTAAACGCTGATCCAGACCACGGATCATGACATAAACAACCTTATTTTGCAAAGCCATGTAATTTTAGTTTGTTTCTGGTGGAACAATTTTGTTTGATGCACATGTACATCACTTCCTGTTTTCGTCAAAACAAGGACAGAGAGGGAAGCCATTAGGTATTGAGTAGCGGCAGCAATCTGTTCGCATCCTTAACACAGCACTGACAAATCAATGTCGTAAGTAGTAGTGGTGCATTAATAGGGTGTTTGTGTACAAATATCAGTCATTATGTCATATTTTATAACTTATGTTTAAAGATCTACTGTAACCCACTACTACCCACCACGCAGTCTGATAGTTTATACATCAATGATGAAACATTAACATTGCAACACATGCCAATACGGCTTTTTTAGTTTACTAAATTACAATTTTAAATATCGCGGGAGTTTCGTCTTGGAAACGTCGTGTAATGATGACGTGTACGCAGGACGTCACAGGTTTTTAGGAAGTATGAGCGCTACGCACACACACAGGTAAAAGTCGTCTGCTTTAACGACATAATTACACAGTAAGCTGGAGATCTGTGTTGCTGAATCTTTTGCAATTTGTTCAATTAATATTGGAGAAGTCACAGTAGAAAGATGGAGTTGGGAAGCTTTACCCTTTAGCCACACAAACACACTGTGATTCCTTGTTTAAAATTCCCGGAGCTGAAACTTTACTATGGATCACAGCGCGGTCAAGCCAACATGGATCCTACCAAATGTCAACCAGCAGGTTTCGGTGAGAAAATTGTGGTTAAAAAGTTGCCATTTACCGGATATTAGCTGAGCTTGTCTCGTCCGTACAGCTGCCGTCGACACCCGTGAGACATTGGCGTCAAGACACCCGTGGACAAACCCCTCCGACTATCAGGTACTCTTAAACTCACTAAAACTCTGGCAACACAATAGAAAGATGAGGGATTTCCCAAAATTATCCTAGTAAATGTGTTTAAAAACATCGGAATACGTCCCAATGCTATCGCGTTTTTTTTTTTTCAAACTCGTTTTTTTTGGGGGGTTTTTTCCTAGTCTGTCGCTATCAATATCCTCAAACACGAATCTTTCATCCTCGCTCAAATTAATGGGGAAATTGTCGTTTTCTCCGTCCGAATAACTGTTTTTGTTGGAGGCTCCCATTAAAATCAATGTGAATATGTGAGGAGCCCCCACACCGGTAAAGGCGAGGCTTTTTCAGGAAATACCAAAAGTGGCGAACTTTATCGTCGATTTTCTCTACTAAATCCTTTCATCAAAAATATGGCAATATCGCAAAATAATCAAGTATGACACATAGAATGGACCTGCTATTCCCATTTAAATAAGAAAATCTAATTTCAGTAGGCCTTTAAAAACGATGTTAAAAAAAACATTATGCTAATCTCAGGTTATGCTAATTCGGACTGCACTAAATTATGCATTGTCATGTTAAAAAGCCAACAGGCACTTTATTCTTGATTTTTTCTGTCTTTATTTTGACAGTTTTCACTCTTTGCGATGATAAATGAACCCAGTAAAGTTCCAGACTCTACAGCGACGGTTCATGTGTTCATTATGGATCAAGTTTAGCATGATGTTTAGTCTCCAGTTCCCACACTGAGATGAGAACATTATAGTCAGGGTAAAATTCACTAAAGCTTTGAAAGCCTGCAAGCCCCTTTTTATATTAGAAGGGACTACCCTACGAGTGTAAAAAAAAGCATGTTTTCTCACGGCTAATGCACAGACTGTCGAGCCTTCCTCTTCATTCATACCATTAACGTGGACCCCGACTTAAACAAGTGGAAAAACTTATTCGGGTGTTACCATTTAGTGGTCAATTGTACGGAATATGTACTATACTGTGCAATCTACTAATAAAAGTTTCAATCAATCAATCAATGGTCGGGAAAGTTCTTCATGCATGTTTGAAGGGAATGTGTGAAGTTAGCAGGATAAATGTACCAAAATTTCAGCCAGCTCATTGTAGTCGGCGTCATGCAGAGACGCTACACAACACAAGAGGCCGCAACAAGACAGTGGTGTCTTGTATCCTAAAGAAGGGCAAGAATGTCTTAAAACATTAAAAAAAAACACACACACAAAAATAATTAAAAAAAATATTATTTATGGATGAGTCTTAGAGCTGCTGAAAGATTTGAAGCGTTGAAAAACAAAAAAAAATGTATGACTTACTTATAACACTTTTGACTTTTGACCATTTTTTGGCTCAATAGGGATAAAAAAACTGTCATAGATCCAAAAATTATAATGCATCAAAATCATTGTTGACATGAATTATTGAACTATTAAAGGCTGTAATTACCTCTTCTAAAGTATTTCACTTTACTACTAATTTTTGGAAAATATTGCATAATTAATGTTTTTCCCATGATAACCAATGTGTGACGATCTGTCACTTAATTTCTGTATTTCTGTATTTACTTCCCATCAGTTCTCTTATTTTGTTTCCATTTCCTTTTTGTCCCGCTGAGCTCTGTGGTTCTTCCCTCACCTGCTGTTGATTGGCCGCCAGTCCACACCGGCTGCCAATCAGCATGTCTCTATTTATGCCTGTCTCGAGCACTCCTCAGTGCTCCAAAATTGCTTTATGTTTGTGAACTGTTTCATACAGAACTGCATTGTCCTCTGTTTTTTAATTAAAATCATCTTACCTGTTCATCGTCTGCTGATTCCTGCATCTTCGGGTCACAACAATGCGGCAGCCATGCGAGTTCCTCACATTATCTTTGAGCCAGACTGTGACCTTGCAGGGACCGCTGTTGGCGACGCTCAGCCGACGTTTTGGACCGCACAGTTAGTGCAGTCCCAGCCCACAGCAGGCTCGGACCTTCTCCCTCTGCCTTAACCGCCGGTTCTCCGACCGGCTTGGCCACCTCCGCCTACGTTCCTTCCGGCTAGGCCGCCGGTTCCAGATCTCCGACCAGTTCGGCCACTGCTGTCTACATTCCTCCCGGCTCAGCCGCCGGTTCCGGTTTTTCCGACTGGTTCGGCCACCGCCGCCATCTTACCCGTTGCCTGATGTGCAACCTCCTGTACCGGCTCAACAGCAAACGCCTGTGCCGGCGCGTCGACCGCCTGTTCCCACACCGCGTCGTACGCTGGTCAAAGCCCGGATTCTAATGCTGGTCCCGGCGCAACAACGACCAACACCGGCTGAGCCGCCAGCACCCGCTCCTGTTCAAAAGCTGATTCCAGCACCTGCACAACGCCTGCCCTCAAAAGCTGATTCCAGCACCTGCACAACGCCTGCCCTCCCTGCCAGCAGCCGCTTTTCCTGCCAGTCCGGCGAAGGCTCTGTTAGAGCCCACCGTGAGGTCCTTTCTGGCCTCCTGTCGGAACTCGGCGAGGGACGTGACGTTGTCCCTCCTCCAGGCCCCCTTCCGCCCGTCCCTGATGTTGGCACCGTGGGACATCGACAACCAGGAGCTTCTGCTCCCAATAATGGACAGCGTCTGACAGCCGCCTAGTGGATGGGGGGCTACTACCGGCAGCGGTGCTGTGAAGCACATGCTGCTGTCATCCCCATCATCGTCTCCTCCCACGATGACGATGTTATCATCTCTGGCGGTCTTTCGCACGGCGCCGCCATCTTTCTCATCACCGGCGGAACTCTGCACGGCACCGACATCTTCCTCATCTTTGGCGGGGCTCTGCACGGCGCCTCCATCTTCGTCATCACTGGCGGGACTCTGCACAGCGCCGCGATATTCCTCGTCAGCAGCGGATCCGCCTACAACGCTGTCATCGTCGACGGCGCCTCCTATGACGCTGTCATCATCATCATCGCTGCCAACTGCGCGACCGCCTCCTCCTCGGCCAAGAAAGCAGCCGTGTTATGAACTTCCTCCGCGCTGTCGGCAGCGATCTGCAGGACCTGTGTGTGGACCTTCACAGCTGCTGGTGTTCTGGTATCACTTGCGACCTTCTCCTCCTCGTCGGCTACTGATGTGACCGTTCCGTGGTCGGCCGCCTCGCCGGATGCAGCGGCTTTCAGCGCGTCGCCGCCACCTGAGTGTCCTTCGGTGACTGCGGGGACACTTGGCCTGGCGACCCTCCATCAAGCCCTCCCTCTGCACTCCATTGACCTTTAAAATTTTGGGGGGGGGTCCTGTGACGATCTGTCTCTTAATTTCTGTTTTTTTCCTTGTTTTGAATTCACTTCCCATCAGTGCTCTTATTTGGTTTCCATTTCCTGTTTGTCCCGCTGAGCACTGTGGTTCTTTCCTCGCCTGCTGTTGATTTGGCAGCCGGTCCACACCTGATGCCAAATCAGCACGTCTCTATTTATGCCTGTCTATGCCTTTTTGTTTGTGAACTGTTTCATGTAAGACTGCATTCTCCTTTGTTAATTAAAAATCATCCTACCTGATTCCTGCATCCTGGGATCACAACAATACGGCAGCTATGCGAGTTCCTCACAAAATGTTGTGGTTTTTTGTTTAGTTTTTACAAAAAAGCATTAAATATAAAAAAAGATGACAAATATATAACAACTTTATATCTCTGGATAGATCTAAAGCTGTGGAAGATATTACATTGTTGAAAGTTTAAATGAATAAATACATAATATACGTACATACTTATATATATATATATATATATATATATTTATATACTGTATATACTGTATATATATATATATAAGTATATACAGTTATACAAGGCGACTCGGTAAAGAATCTGGGTATTATCTTCGCCTCAACTCTCTCGTTTGAGTCATCACACATCAAGAGTGTTACTAAAACAGCCTTCTTTCATCTCCGTAATATTGCTAAAATTTGTTCCATTTTGTCCACTAGCGACACTGAGATCATTATTCATGTGTTCGTTGCGTTTCGTCCCGACTACTGTAACGTATTATTTTCAGGTCTCCCTATGTCTAGCATTAAAAGATTACAGTTGGTACAAAATGTGGCTGCTAGACTTTTGACAAGAACAAGAAAGTTTGATCACATTACGCCTGTACTGGCTCACCTGCACTGGCTTCCTGTGCACTAAAAATGTGACTTTAAGGTTTTACTACTTACGTATAAAATACTACACGGTCTAGCTCCATCCTATCTTGCTGATTGTATTGTACCATATGTCCCGGCAAGAAATCTACGTTCAAAGAACTCCGGCTTAATAGTGATTCCCAGAGCCCAAAAAAAGTCTGCGGGCTACAGTGCGTTTTCTATTCGTACACCAGTACAATGGAATGCCCTCCTGGTAACAGTTAGAGATGCTACCTCAGTGGAAACATTTAAGTCCCATCTTAAAACTCATTTGTGTACTCTACCCTTTAAATAGACCCCCCCTTTTTAGACCAGTTGATCTGCTGTGTCTTTTCTTTTCTGCTCTGCCCCCCTCTCCCTCGTGGAGTGGGGGGACAAAGGTCTGTTAAAGTTAA
The DNA here is from genome assembly GCF_033978795.1 of Nerophis ophidion. NCBI lineage: Eukaryota > Metazoa > Chordata > Actinopteri > Syngnathiformes > Syngnathidae > Nerophis > Nerophis ophidion. Next base: position 48,497,450 of record NC_084619.1, read on the forward strand.
AGTACCAATGATTGTCACACGCACACTAGGTGTGGTGAAATTTGTCCTCTGCATTTGACCCATCCCCTTGATCACCCCCTTGGACGTGAGGGGAGCAGTGGGCAGCAGCTGTGCCGCGCCTGGGAATCATTCATGGTGATTTAACCCCCAACCCTTGATGCTGAGTGCCAAGCAAGGAGGCAATTGGTACCATTTTTTTATAGTCTTTGGTATAACTTGGGCGGGTTTTGAACTCCCAACCAACCGATCTCAGGGCGGACACGGTTGGGGACATCTCTGCGCTGCTGACCCGTCTCCGCTCGGGATGGTCTCCTGCTGGTCCCCCCTTGGTCTGTACTGTCACTATTATGTTAGATCCACTATGGACTGGACTTTCAAAATATAATGCTGGAGCCACTCGACGTCCATTGCACTAGTCTCCTCTAGGTCCTCTCCAAAGTTTCTGATTGTCATCCCACTGGGTTGGGTTTTTACTTGCCCTGATGTGGTATCTGAATTGAGGATGTCGTTGTGGCTTGTGCAGCCCTAGCCCTTTGAGACACTTGTGATTTCGGGTTGTATGATGAGGTGCGACTTGTCCAGGGTTCCAGGGTGCCTTCCTCCCGAATGCAGCTAAGATAGGCTCCAGCACCCCCCGCGACCCAGAACGGGACAAGCGGTAGAAAATGGATGGGTGGATGGAAAAATAAACATTGACTGATATATATATATATATATATATATATATATATATATATATATATATATATATATATATATATACACATTATTATTATTATTATTATTTTTAATTAGAACCCTTTTTTTGAGCTCGACCATTTTTGGGCTAAAAAGGGATAGAGTTTTTAGGGAAAAAAAACTATTATAGTTCCAAAAATAATAATGCATCAAAATCAGTATTGTGAATTATTGACTTATTAAAGGCTGTAATTATCAAAAGTCCACTTTGTAACTATCCATCCATCCATCCATTTTCTACCGCTTATTCCCTTTGGGGTCGCCAGTGCCTATCCCAGCTACAATGGGGCGGAAGGCAGTGTACACCCTGGACAAGTCACTACCTCATCGCAGGGCCAACACAGATAGACAGTAACTACTTTTTGGTAATTATGCATATTGTGTTTTTCTATTAATAAAAAAAATGTTTTTTTTACATAAAGCGCATTAAATATATTTACAAAAATACAAATACATACACACTTTATATCCATGGATAAGACTTGAAGCTTTTAAATAATTTAAAGTGTACATGAATTACTTATAACTTTTTTGAGCCGGGCCATTTTTCATTGCTTAGGAGGAATGGTGAGAGTTTCGGGGAAAATCTGTTATAGTTCCAAAAATGATAGTGCATCAAAATAAGTTTTGTATGAATTATTGACTCACTAAAGGCTGTAATTGCCTCATCTAAAGTATTCCACTTTGCAGCTATTTTTTGGGAAATGATGCATCCTTTTATGTGTCCTTCTCCCATCAAAAAAAAAGTAATAATATATGACTTAGATATAAGACCTTTTTTCAGCGCTTATTGGGTGCTGAATGTAGTTTTGAATTAAGTCAACAAAAGGGTTGAAATTTGCCAAAGTTGATAAATTACAAACTTGTTAAAACTTGAATGTTTACTTTGGTGAACTGCATGCCTGTATTTTTGTTGAGGACACTTTTCAATTTGTATTCAAGGTTTAAAACAATGAATTGGAAAGTTAAATCTACTTTTAAATTGAATACGTTGATTCATCCTAAAAACTTTAGGCAACCATCTGCACGGGTTTTTTCTGGAATACTCAACTTAAGCAGGATGTTTGTGCCAATTTAAAGTCTGGCCCGAGGCTCGACTAATAATTACCATTTCAGGAAACATATACATTTTATTTGCAATAGTTTTTAACATCTATTTCAGCCAACCCCTTATTTAAGCCCGAGAAAGGTATTCTCAATTGTACAAATTCAAAGCTTGCAGTTAATTGAATTTACAAATAAATGTAGACGGAACAAACATGCTTTAGTTTAATCAATTTTCATATATGACTTGGCAGCTTTGCAGCCGGTTGCTTAAGTTTTTTTAAGTTGAATCAACTTTTTATTTTTAACAGTGTACAGAACACTGTGCATTCAGTATAAACATTAGCCATTTTTGATTGATTGATTTAAAATTGTATTAGTAGATTGCACAGTTCAGTACATATTTCGTACAATCGACCACTAAATGGTAACACCCCAATAAGCTTTTCAACTTGTTTAAGTCGGGGTCCATGTTAATCGATTTATGGTTTACCTCCTTGAAAGAAGGTCTAACATTGATAAACTTTGGAAAGCCTTGCATTAGGGTAGGGATGCCCAAAAAGGGGACCAGGGGCCAAATTTGTCCCACAAAGTGGTGGTTTCAAAATTAAATTCATATACATACTGACCTATTTCAAGCTCACAAAAACATTGACGGCATGTCCGCAACAAATTGCCTTCTATCGAATATGATGATCTCTGCTAACTTATATATGTTGGTTTGGGTCAAAAATCAGGTGTGCTCAACCAAATCAAAGCGTGCGGGGGCCAATATGGACGTTTTCACCTTCAAAACCAGTACAAATGTATTTTCAAATATTTAGAAAATGCAATTTTGGGCAAAATTTTCTGTGATTGCTGAAGAGCCAAAGCCAAACTGAAATGCTAGCAGTTAGCACGCTGCCAGATAGCGTCAAGTAATAAAAATCATAAGCAAAACGAGCAAAAAAAAGGTACTACGCTAACATGCTAACAATAACATGCTTACAGTTCACATTAGTGAAATACCGAAATATGCTAAATACCTGTCGAATTCGCTAAAAAAGCCAGCAGGCTAATATTAGCAAGCTAAAATCCCAGCTGTAATGTGTTTAGTACTAAAATATATTACTCTGTTGTGTGTATCCGAAAAATGTATTTAAAATGCTACAGTAGTATGCTAAAGTTAGCATGCATCAAGTACCGAAATATGACTGGGGTGTGTGTAAACCACTAAATCAGCTAACAAAGAAGCTAGGATACTAACAAAGGTATCATACGTCCAGTGACGTGCTGTCAGGGGAGGCAAGTGAGGCAGTGCCTCACCTTGCCACCAGGAGGGGTAAAAGGCTTAACTATGAGATGTTCAAAAAACAGAGTAATACAATAAGTTTGAATATTTCTCTGTTGGTCAATGCTTTCTCTGTGATTTTGGTGTGGTTCCTGTATATTTGGATAATATTCAGGGCCAAAACTGCAAAAATTCTGTGTTTCCTGATCAAAATAACGCAGCAGACCAGAAGTGAGGCAGACACAGGTGGTGCCTCCAGGGCTACACAAAGTGTATTGAGCGTGTGCATGAGAGGGGAAAAGGCAGGCCATGAAGCAGCAAGTACCTCTGCCTCAAAGTAGGGGGCGATATATTGTTCAATGCCTCAGCAGTATTCTGACTCGCCACACTGGAAGAAATGGGGGCGCTAGAGCTAGCAGACACATGTCTCTCCAGCAGAAGCCAGCTTTTTTCTTTTTTTTTTAAACTGTATTTACAACAAACATGGCATTTTTATTAGAGTAAGCCAGCGTTTGTGGGTGTTTTTGCTGCTTCAGATACAAATACAGAAAGGTAAGATACACTCACAATACTTGATTTATTTTGTTAAAAGAAAATGGGGCCAATAAGTATTCAATAACAACTTTGTCAAATACTTTTTGGACCAATTTGTCATACCATAATATCATTATGATGACGTTTTTATGTAAGCAAATGACTCCCTTCGTTTTCCTGTTATTCTAATGTGCAACCTAATTCAACAATGGTTAGAGCTGCTCACATGAATTTAAGTTAAAAAAAAAAAAGATAGAAAAAAAACTCCAAAAGTGTCTATGCCTCACCTGGTGTATAGTTCACCGCACGTCACTGCATACGTTGAGTGACTGCAAAATTAGCAAAAAAAAAAACTAGCATGCTAATATTAAAATGCTAAGGATTGTGACATGGGCTGTTTAAAAATGAGCTACAGTTTGGACACCCCTCGTCTATTTGCTGCTGTACGGTTAAAATGGCACATCATCACTGGCCCTTGGAGGCACAAAGTTTGGGCATCCCAGTATTGAAGCAAAAGCAAGGCATTAGCAAGACAGGGATGGAAAACGCACAAAGCAAATCTTTGATGTTTTTGGAGCATGATGGATATGCTTGACTTGCCTTGTGTTGTCCTTCCCCAGTAGGAAAGGTGACTATGCTGCAGTAATAATGCAGTTATTACAACATTTCTGAGTGGACAGCTGAGACACTAAATACTACCTTCCATACTACCAGATAACAGCTAAAAGTCACCACTGAGCTCCAGATAGCCAAGTATACACTCCCAGTGTGCACATTGGTATAACTTTAGAAAAGAGCATAATGTGTTACACTTAAAATTAATCACCTTCCTCGCCTACATTTATGCCGTTTGAGCTTTCAGTGTGCAGCTCGGCATAAAAAATGTAAATTAACATAATCAGGAACTGAGCTGTGTTTAACCAAGTGGGCTAGAATATAAAACCTTCATGTAGCCCAGCATGCACAAGACATTGACACAACGTTGATCGTACATGCATTTCCTTAAAAACTGACTTTGAAACCACGTTGCTAAATAGTTGCATTTGTACAAACCCCGTTTCCATATGAGTTGGAAAATTGTGTTAGATGTAAATATAAACGGAATACAATGATTTGCAAATCATTTTCAATCCATATTCAGTTGAATATGCTACAAAGACAACATATTTGATGTTCAAACTGATAAAAAAATATTTTTTTCGCAAATAATCATTAACTTTAGAATTTGAGGCCAGCAACACGTGACAAAGAAGTTGGGAAAGGTGGCAATAAATACTGATAAGGTTGAGGAAAGCTCATCAAACACTTATATTGAACATCCCACAGGTGTGCAGGCTAATTGGGAACAGGTGGGTGTCATAATTGGGTATAAAAACAGCTTCCATGAAACGCTAAGTAATTCACAAACAAGGATGGGGTGAGGGTCATCACTTTGTACGCAAATTGTCGAACAGTTTTAGAACAACATTTCTCAACGAACTATTGCAAGGAATTTACAGATTTACCTATCCACGGTTAGTAAAATAATCAAAAAGTTCTAAGAATCTGGAGAAATCACTGCACGTAAGCGACGATATTACAGACTTTTGATCCCTCAGGCGGTACTGCATCAAAAACCGACAACAGTGTGTAAAGGATATCACCACATGGGCTCAGAAAACTTCATAAAACCACTGTCAGTAACTACAGTTGGTCGCTACATCTGTAAGTGCAAGTTAAAACTCTACTTTGCAAAGCCAAACCCATTTATCAACAATATCCTGAAACGCCGCCAGCTTGGCTGGGCCCGGACTCACCCAAAATGGACTGATGCAAAGTGGAAAGGTGTTCTGTGGTCTGACGTGTCCACATTTCAAATTATATTTGGAAACAAAGGACGTGGTGTTCTCCAGAACAAAGAGGAAAATAACCATTCGGATTGCTATAGGCGCAAAGTTCAAAAGCCAGCATCTGTGATGGAATGGGGGTGTATTAGTAGTGCCCAAGACATGGGTAACTTACACATCTGTGAAGGCACCATTAATGCTGAAAGGTCCATACAGGTTTTGGAGCAACATATCTTGTCATCCAAGCAACGTTATCATGGACGCCCCTGCTTATTTCACCAAGACAAGTGTTATAACAGCGTGGCTTCGTAAAAAAAAGTGCGGGTACTTTCTTGGCCCGCCTGCAGTCCAGACCTGTCTCCCATCGAAAATGTGTGGCGCATTATGAAGTGTAAACTCTACATAAAACAAGAATGGGAAAGAATTCCACTTTCAAAGCTTCAACAATGAGTTTTTTCAGTTCCCAAACGTTTATTGAGTGTTGTTAAAAGAAAAGGTGATGTAACACAGTGGTGAACTTGCCCTTTCCCAACTACTTTGGCACGTGTTGCATCCATGAAATTTTAAGTTCATTATTATTTGCAAAAAAAAGGAAAGTTTATGAGTTTGAACATCAGATATCTTGTCTTTGTAGTGCGTTCAACTGAATATAGGTTGAAAAGGATTTGCAAATCATTGTATTCCGTTTATATTTACAGTACATCTAAGAAAATTTCCCAACTCATATGGAAACGGGGTTTGTAAATGGAGACAACGTTGATGTCAAACGTTGAATCCATGTTGTTGTTTGGGAAAAGACCACATTTCAAATGTCAGAACCCAAAATTGATTAAACATCGTTAAAAAGCATGCTGTTCCAACGTTATGTTTGAGTTGCTCAATGCCCTCCATCCATTTTGTACCGCTTGTCCCTTTTAGGATTGCGGGGGGTGCTGGAGCCTATCTCAGCTGCATTCGGGCAGAAGGCGGCGTACCCCCTGGACAAGTCGCCACCTCATCACAGGGCCAACACAGATAGACAGACAACATTCACACTCATATTCGGCCAATTTAGTGTTGCCAATCCACCTATCCCCAGGTGCATGTTTTTGGAGATGGGAGGAAGCCGGAGTACCCGGAGGGAACCCACGCAGTCACGGGGTGAACATGAAAACGCCACACAGAAAGATCCCGAGCCCGGGATTGAACCCAGGACTACTCAGGACCTTCGTATTGTGAGGCACATGCATAAACCCCTGTACCACCGTGCTGCCTGAGTTGGCCAATGTCAGAACCTACTTCAACAAGTTCTCAAACTTGTTTTAATGTCTCGTGCCTGCCGGGAAATTACTGTCCTGTATGAGAATACACGTCTTTCTGTGTTCACTTGAGAGACACCCATAATCACACAATGTTCCCAAAATTTAAATTTCACTCACTTATATTTATTATGTATTCACACTTAATTGAATTCAAACAAATTAAAAATGTTGTCATGAGCCTTTAGGCCACAAACAATGATCCTACCTGTTTGAACTTTATTTTTTAATATTTTGCCGTGTGTGTTCTTGGCAAGGTTTGCACACAAATAAAAATGTCACAATATGAACATGGATGGGCACCTTTCACATTCAAACCAATGCTCTACCAATTCCCCGTGCCTCGGAGTTGATACAAATACTAATCAACACCAATTCTTGGTACATTTGTGTGAGTTATTGTAGTTATAATAAAATGTTTGTTTTTATCTAACTTGATGATAACTTCTGTTCAGTTGTTATATTTTGTTTTCATACAGTTCTGTGTATCATTTGCAAGTATGCATTCATTTCAGTTTGTCCTAGAAGGTAGCCAGCAGGCATAAGACGTAAAAACAATGTTGAGAACTTGCTGAATTAAGTCCTGACATTGAGCAACTCAAACATAACGTTTAAACAACATGCTTTTTGACTATGTTTAATCAATGTTAGGTTTTGACGTTGATTTGACCATTTAATTTTGGTTATTTTCCAACCAATATTCTACAACACAAACACAACGTTAAAACAACATGCTTTTAAAAAACGTTCATGCAATGTCATGTTGTGATGTTGATTTGACCATTGAAATTTGGTCATTTCCCAACCAACAACGTGGATCCAACATTAAACATCAACATTGTCTCAATATAGAAATATAACTTTTTTGCAATGTTGTTTCAAAGCCAGGTTAGAAGGACATGTACAGTATGTATGATCAACGTTGTATCAACGTCTTGTGTCTGCTGGGTAGTCTTTGCCATTAAGTTCAATGTGTCAGTCTTGTCTTTTTTTAAGTCATACAAAGTGTTAATACTGTAAGTATTGTACTTTTTACTTGACCTGGGCCAATATTTAATAAGTCAATAAATTAACTTGATGACTTTCACTGCCTCACTAAATAGCAGTCACGCTTTGCATCGGTTTCAAGCAACTGCAACTAACCAGTAGCGAGAGTAAGAATTTGGAAAAAAAAGATGATCACAAAATTAAAAGCCACTACACCAATGTGAAAAAATTTCAGTTTTAAACGTTTGGAACAACAACCTCTGAGCCAATCAACACTGAGGGGAAATTTTGCAAAACAAAATCTTGCATGCCCACTTGAAACACAACCACCCGACTTAGCATTTCCAACTGGTCAAATATGTGCACATGAAGGTGCAGAGCCTTTGTCCCGACAGTCCACACTCACTGAGGTGAACTCTGTCAGCGCAAACGAAACAGCGCAAAATGGTGTGCGCTCCCCCTCGCCAAATATTGCTGAAAAACTAGCATTTCAAAAAAAGCTGCAAACGTTTGACAGACATTGGTCATGATGTCATGTCATGTTGGCATTCATTGCTCGGAGTCTGCAAGACCAGGGGTTCTAGAACTGTGATACCAGCTCCATCTAGTAGTCATACTTGCCAACCTTCATGATTTTCCCGGGAGATTCTCAAATTTCAGTGCCCCTCCCGGAAAACTCCCGGGGCAACAATTCTCCGGGATTTCTCCCGATTTTCACCCAGACAACAATATTGGGGGCGTGCCTTAAGGGCGCTGCCTTTAGCGTCCCCTCTTACCTGAAAAGGAGACTATTATATATGTCTCCGTTATCCATAGGTTTATCTATAACCCCTAAAGTAGGCAGGCACGGAGCTATTTCTCAGCGTGTTTTTATTCTAGCTGGCACGTTAATACACTGACACACAACATCCGGAATCCCATCATGCATTGCTTCAAAACTACGGCAAGCAGTAATGTCCAGAAACATAACAGAGATGAAGCAGAAAAACTAAAAAGAGACATGGCAACAATGAGTAAGAAGAAGAAGTACGCTTGCAAGTTCCAAAATCATTGGAAAAAATAATTCCAGTTCATCCAGGACAGCTCGAAGGGGAAGGGGTATCTGCCTGCAAATTTTCTAGCTCAGACTTCGGCCGAACGGATTTTGTATATAGATATATATATATATATATATATATAAGAAATACTTGAAAACATACACACCACCCCCCATCTCCCGAATTCGGAGGTCTCAAAAGTTGGCAAGTATTCTATTAGTACGCCAAATATCCACTTGATTAAAGTACAGTGTTTTATTTTCCTATAATTAAACACATTGTCACTGTTCAAACTGTGTGTAATGTTGCAGTGGCCCAAAATATTTAATATACCTGTTGAATAAAACATCTGCCCTGTTTTATTGAATACTTGGGCCTATAACGCTACTGTGTTTTATTGTTATTCATACTTGTGGTACTTTGAGAGTCAATTTTTTTTTCTGAGGTGGTACTTGGTAAAAAAGTCTGAAAACCCTTATGCTCGACAAAATATTTTGTCAAGCCGTTTCCAGCCATGCCGCTTACGTGGAGTGATTTCTCCAGATTCTCTGAACCTTTTGATGATATTATGGACCGTAGATGTTGAAATCCCTAAATTTCTTGCAATTGCACTTTGAGAAACGTTGTTCTTAAACTGTTTGACTATTTGCTCATGCAGTTGTGGACAAAGGGGTGTACATCGCCCCATCCTTTCTTGTGAAAGACTGAGCATTTTTTGGAAAGCTGTTTTTATACCCAATCATGGCACCCACCTGTTCCCAATTAGCCTGCACACCTGTAGGATGTTCCAAATAAGTGTTTGATGAGCATTCCTCAACTTTATCAGTATTTAATGCCATCTTTCCCAACTTCTTTGTCACGTGTTGCTGGCCTCAAATTCTAAAGTTAATGATTATTTGGAAAAAAAATGTTTATAAGTTTGAACATTAAATATGTTGTCTTTGTAGCATATTCAACTGAATATGTGTTGAAAATGATTTGCAAATCATTGTATTCCGCAAATGTCAGCAGCCAAAGACAGAGCCTTTGTATTTTTTGAATGACATACAAACGGAACAACATATAAATGTACAACTTGGCACCCCAGGAAGAGTTTTTGTAATTTGTAACCTATTTCCAAATTGTTTTAATACAATTTATATACCATATAAAATATATTGTTATACAATGTATTGCAAAAGGTTGCATATACAGTATCATAATATGAATTTTAGGCCATAATGTCCAACCCTTGTCAGTGGTGACTATTGTCTGTTTTATATATATATAGGTTTATATATATATATATATATATATATATATATATATATATATATATATATGTGTATACATATATTTGTGTGTATGTGTGTGTATATATAAATACATATACACACACATACATGCATATGTATATATGTATATATATATATACATATATTTGTGTATATATATACATATATATATATATACATACATATATATATATATATATACATATTTATATATATATATATATATATATATATATATATATATATATATATATATATATATATATATATATATATATCCATCCATCCATCCATTTTCTTTGGGGTGACGGGGGTCCTGGTGCCTAACTCAGCTACAATCGGGCAGAAGGCCGTGTACACCCTGGACAAGTCGCCATCTCATCTCAAGGCCAACAAAGATAGACAGACAACATTCACACACTAGGGCCAATTTAGTGTTGCCAATCAACCTATCCCGAGGTGCATGTCTTTGGAAGTGGGAGGAAGGCCGGAGTACCCGGAGGAAACCCACGCATTCACGGGGAGGACATGCAAACTCCACACAGAAAGATCCCGAGCCCTGGATTGAACCCAGGACTACTCAGGACCTTTGTGTATATATATATATATATATATATATATATATATATATATATATATATATATATATATATATATATATATATATATATATATATATGTATATATATATATATATATACATATATATACATATATATATATATATATATATATATATATGTATATATATATATATATATATATATATATATACATACATATATATATACATATATGACTTTATGCAATTCTTTAGTAAGAAAATTGAAGTAATTAGAAAGGAGATTAAAGACAATGCGTCCCAGCTACAACGGGGTTCTATTAACACTGATACGATTGTATATACGGCGGATACTGCCCTCCAAAATAGGTTCTCTCGTTTTGAGGAAATAACATTAGAGGAATTGTTACAACGTGTAAATGGAATAAAACAGACAACATGCTTACTTGACCCTCTTCCTGGGAAACTGATCAAGGAGCTCTTTGTATTATTAGGTCCATCAGTGCTAAATATTATAAACTTATCACTCTCCTCGGGCACTGTTCCCCTAGCATTCAAAAAAGCGGTTATTCATCCTCTTCTTAAAAGACCTAACCTCGATCCTGACCTCATGGTAAACTACCGACCGGTGTCTCCCCTTCCCTTTATTTCAAAAATCCTTGAAAAAATTGTTGCGGAGCAGTTAAATGAACACTTAGCGTCTAACAATCTATGTGAAACCTTTCAATCCGGTTTCAGGGCAAATCACTCCACGGAGACAGCCCTCGCAAAAATGACTAATGATCTATTGCTAACGATGGATTCTGATGCGTCATCTATGTTGCTGCTCCTCGATCTTAGCGCTGCTTTCGATACCGTCGATCATAATATTTTATTAGAACGTATCAAAACACGAATTGGTATGTCAGACTTAGCCCTGTCTTGGTTTAACTCTTATCTTACTGATAGGATGCAGCGTGTTTCCCATAACAATGTGACCTCGGACTACGTTAAGGTAACGTGTGGAGTTCCCCAGGGTTCGGTCCTTGGCCCTGCATTCTTCAGCATCTACATGCTGCCGCTAGGTGACATCATACGCAAATACGGTGTTAGCTTTCACTGTTATGCTGATGACACCCAACTCTACATGCCCCTAAAGCTGACCAACACGCCGGATTGTAGTCAGCTGGAGGCGTGTCTTAATGAAATTAAACAATGGATGTCCGCTAACTTTTTGCAACTCAACGCCGAAAAAACGGAAATGCTGATTATCGGTCCTGCTAGACACTGAACTCTATTTAATAATACAACTCTAACATTTGACAACCAAACAATTAAACAAGGCGACACGGTAAAGAATCTGGGTATTATCTTCGACCCAACTCTCTCCTTTGAGGCACACATTAAAAGCGTTACTAAAACGGCCTTCTTTCATCTCCGTAATATCGCTAAAATTCGCTCCATTCTGTCCACTAAAGACGCTGATATCATTATCCATGCGTTTGTTACGTCTCGCCTCGACTACTGTAACGTATTATTTTCGGGTCTCCCCATGTCTAGCATTAAAAGATTACAGTTGGTACAAAATGCGGCTGCTAGACTTTTGACAAGAACAAGAAAGTTTGATCACATTACGCCTGTACTGGCTCACCTGCACTGGCTTCCTGTGCACTTAAGATGTGACTTTAAGGTTTTACTACTTACGTATAAAATACTACACGGTCTAGCTCCATCCTATCTTGCCGATTGTATTGTACCATATGTCCCGGCAAGAAATCTGCGTTCAAAGGACTCCGGCTTGTTAGTGATTCCCAAAGCCCAAAAAAAGTCTGCGGGCTATAGAGCGTTTTCCGTTTGGGCTCCAGTACTCTGGAATGCCCTCCCGGTAACAGTTCGAGATGCCACCTCAGTAGAAGCATTTAAGTCTCACCTTAAAACTCATTTGTATACTCTAGCCTTTAAATAGACTCCCTTTTTAGACCAGTTGATCTGCCGTTTCTTTTCTTTTTCTTCTATGTCCCACTCTCCCTTGTGGAGGGGATCCGGTCCGATCCGGTGGCCATGTACTGCTTGCCTGTGTATCGGCTGGGGACATCTCTGCGCTGCTAATCCGCCTCCGCTTGGGATGGTTTTCTGCTGGCTCCGCTGTGAACGGGACTCTCGCTGCTGTGTTGGATCCGCTTTGGACTGGACTCTCGCGACTGTGTTGGATCCATTGTGGATTGAACTTTCACAGTATCATGTTAGACCCGCTCGACATCCATTGCTTTCCTCCTCTCTAAGGTTCTCATAGTCATTATTGTCACCGACGTCCCACTGGGTCATTATTGTCACCGATGTCCCACTGGGTGTGAGTTTTCCTTGCCCTTATGTGGGCCTACCGAGGATGTCGTGGTGGTTTGTGCAGCCCTTTGAGACACTAGTGATTTAGGGCTATATAAGTAAACATTGATTGATTGATATATACATATATATATATATATATATTGATAGACGCGTGCTTGCTAGACGTGCTAACTAGCATGGGAATACTTCGGCAGCTACATCCAGCGGCCTGTGAAGCAGGGGAGTATAGTAGCAGCGGGGGCCGTCTACGGAACAGACGCCAGCGGTGTGATCGGAAACGCGGATGTCGAGCGGGGCTAAAAACAAAGCAGAAGGCTAATCCCCACAGAACACCACTTCCCTCCATCCTGAAGCCGGATTTAAATGGAAGATGCAAGACTACTGGTCTGGGTAAGTAGTCAGTTAAATTAGAACAAGTTTTTTCTGCTTTGATTGTTTCAGAGTTGGACATGTGTTTTACTGAGCTGGCAAACTATGATGCGAGCAGTTTATCAAAGCAACAAACAAACAATCGGAATATGCTTTCTACTGAGTGGGCAAACTATGATGTGTGCAGTTTATCAAAGCAACAATCAAACAATCGGAAAATTCCCGTTGTATCAATTCCTAGATATGGTCGTAATTATACTAAATGCACTGGGCATAATAAACACAACATTATTAATATTGCTACTACGGATAATTTGATCAAAAATTCCCTAAAACAGCCCACTACCTATAATATAGGTTTTTTAAACAGAAGATCATTGTCTCCCAAAACGTTGTTAGTTAATAATATCATCAGAGACAACAATCTTAACGTCATCAGTTTCAGCGAAACCTGGCTTAAACCAAACAACTTTTTTGCGCTAAATGAGGCAAGTCCTCCTAACTTTACACATGCGCATATTGCCCGTCCTCTTAAAAGGGGTGGGCGGGTCGCACTAATATACAACGAAAACTTTAACCTTAGTCCTAACATAAATAATAAATATAAATAGTTTGAGGTGCTTACTATGAGGTCTGTCACACCGCTGCCTCTACACCTGGCTGTTATCTACCGCCCCCCGGTGCCCTATTCGGACTTTATCAATGAATTCTCAGACTTCGTTGCTGATCTAGTGACACACGCCGATAATATAATCATAATGGGGGACTTTAATATCCACATGAATACCCCATCGGACCCGCCGTGCGTGGCGCTCCAGACTATAATTGATAGCTGTGGTCTCACACAAATAATAAATGAACCCACGCATTGCAACGGTAATACGATAGACCTAGTGCTTGTCAGGGGTATCACCGTTTCCAAAGTTACGATACTCCCGTATACTAAAGTATTGTCCGATCATTACCTTATAAAATTCGAGGTTCAGACGCATGTTCGTCAAACTAATAATAATAATAACTGCTATAGCAGCCGCAACATTAATACGGCCACAACGACAAGTCTTGCTGACCTACTGCCCTCGGTAATGGCACCATTCCCAAAATATGTGGGCTCTATTGATAACCTCACTGACAACTTTAACGACGCCCTGCGCGAAACCAATGATAACATAGCACCGCTAAAGTTAAAAAAGGCTCCAAAAAAGCGTACCCCGTGGTTTACAGAAGAAACTAGAGCTCAGAAATTATTATGTAGAAAGCTGGAATGCAAATGGCGCACGACTAAACTTGAGGTGCACCATCAAGCATGGAGTGATGGTTTAATAACTTATAAACGCATGCTTACCTTAGCTAAAGCTAAATATTACTCAAATCTCATCCACCGTAATAAAAACGATCCTAAATTTTTGTTTAGTACGGTAGCATCGCTAACCCAACAAGGGACTGCTTCCGGTAGCTCCACCCACTCAGCTGATGACTTCATGCAATTCTTTAGTAAGAAAATTGAAGTCATTAGAAAGGAGATTAAAGACAATGCGTCCCAGCTACAACTGGGTTCTATTAACACTGATACGATTGTATATACGGCGGATACTGCCCTCCAAATTAGGTTCTCTCGTTTTGAGGAAATAACATTAGAGGAATTGTTACAACGTGTAAATGGAATAAAACAAACAATATTTTTACTTGACCCTCTTCCTGGGAAACAGATCAAGGAGCTCTTTGTATTATTAGGTCCATCAGTGCTAAATATTATAAACTTATCACTTTCCTGGGGCACTGTTCCCCTAGCATTCAAAAAAGCGGTTATTCATCCTCTTCTTAAAAGATCTAACCTCGATCCTGACCTCATGGTAAACTACCGACCGGTGTCTCACCTTCACTTTATTTCAAAAATCCTCGAAAAAATTGTTGCGGAGCAGTTAAATGAACACTTAGCGTCTAACAATCTATGTGAAACCTTTCAATCCGGTTTCAGGGCAAATCACTCCACGGAGACAGCCCTCGCAAAAATGACTAATGATCTATTGCTAACGATGGATTCTGATGCGTCATCTATGTTGCTGCTCCTCGATCTTAGCGCTGCTTTCGATACCGTCGATCATAATATTTTATTAGAACGTATCAAAACACGAATTGGTATGTCAGACTTAGCCCTGTCTTGGTTTAACTCTTATCTTACTAATAGGATGCAGTGTGTCTCCCATAACAATGTGACCTTGGACTACGTTAAGGTAACATGTGGAGTTCCCCAGGGTTCGGTCCTTGGCCCTGCACTCTTCAGCATCTACATGCTGCCGCTAGGTGACATCATACGCAAATACGGTGTTAGCTTTCACTGTTATGCTGATGACACCCAACTCTACATGCCCCTAAAGCTGACCAACACGCCGGATTGTAGTCAGCTGGAGGCGTGTCTTAATGAAATTAAACAATGGATGTCCGCTAACTTTTTGCAACTCAACGCCAAAAAAACGGAAATGCTGATTATCGGTCCTGCTAGACACCGACCTCTATTTAATAATACAACTCTAACATTTGACAACCAAACAATAAACAAGGCGACAGGGTAAAGAATCTGGGTATTATCTTCGACCCAACTCTCTCCTTTGAGGCACACATTAAAAGCGTTACCAAAACGGCCTTCTTTCATCTCCGTAATATCGCTAAAATTCGCTCCATTCTGTCCACTAAAGACGCTGAGATCATTATCCATGCGTTTGTTACGTCTCGCCTCGACTACTGTAATGTATTATTTTCGGGGCTCCCCATGTCTAGAATTAAAAGATTACAGTTGGTACAAACTGCGGCTGCTAGACTTTTGACAAGAACAAGAAAGTTTGATCACATTACGCCTGTACTGGCTCACCTGCACTGGCTTCCTGTGCACTTAAGATGTGAGTTTAAGGTTTTACTACTTAGGTATAAAATAGTACACGGTCTAGCTCCATCCTATCTTGCCGATTGTATTGTACCATATGTTCCGGCAAGAAATCTGCGTTCAGAGGACTCCGGCTTATTAGTGATTCCCAAAGCCCAAAAAAAGTCTGTGGGCTATAGAGCTTTTTCATTTCAGGCTCCAGTACTCTGGAATGCCCTCCCGGTAAAAGTTCGAGATGCCACCACAGTAGAAGCATTTAAGTCTCACCTTAAAACTCATTTGTATACTCTGGCCATTAAATAGACTCCCTTTTTAGACCAGTTGATCTGCCGTTTCTTTTCTTTTTCTCCTATGTCCCACTCTCCCTTGTGTAGGGGGTCCGGTCCGATCCGGTGGCCATGGCCTGTGTATCGGCTGGGGACATCTCTGCGCTGCTGATCCGCCTCCGCTTGGGATGGTTTCCTGCTGGCTCCGCTGTGAACGGGACTCACGCTGCTGTGGTGGATCCGCTTTGGACTGGACTCTCGCGACTGTGTTGGATCCATTATGGATTGAACTCTCACAGTATCATGTTAGACCCGCTCGACATCCATTGCTTTCCTCCTCTCCAAGGTTCTCATAGTCATCATTGTCACCGACGTCCCACTGGGTCATTATTGTCACCGACGTCCCACTGGGTGGGAGTTTTCCTTGCCCTTATGTGGGCCTACCGAGGATGTCGTAGTGGTTTGTGCAGCCCTTTGAGACACTAGTGATTTAGGGCTATATAAGTAAACATTGATTGATGATTGATGATATATATATATATATATACATCCATTGCTTTCCTCCTCTCCAAGGTTCTCATAGTCATCATTGTCACCGACGTCCCACTGGGTGAGAGTTTTCCTTGCCCTTATGTGGGCCTACCGAGGATGTCGTAGTGGTTCGTGTTGTGGTTTGTGCAGCCCTTTGAGACACTAGTGATTTAGGGCTATATAAGTAAACATGGATTGATATATATATATATATATATATATATATATATATATATACATATATATATATTTTAAGCATGTGTACTAAAAACTAAACACACGAGAGATCATTGCAAAATTGTATTAACAACATGGAAACATATTTCTAAAAAGTTTATCTGCTGCGTCTGGGATAATGAAGACATTTTAAATGTGATCTGATGAATATGATGCTACATGCACTTTTAGCATCCTTCTTACTTGCAAAGGTTTCAACTTCGATGGCTTTAATTAAAATTACAGAAGAAATTACCAACGCAATGGATAGTAAAAAATGTGCGGCAGCAGTGTTTATGGATCTAACTAAAGCCCATCCATCCATCCATTTTCTACAGCTTATTCCAATTTTGGGGTCGCGGGGGGGCGCTGGTGCCTATCTCAGCTACAACCCGGCGGAAGGCGGTGTATACCCTGGACAAGTCGCCACCTCATCACAGTCTAACTAAAGCATTTGACACAATTAATCACAATATTTAATGAAAAAACTAGAACAATATGGCATCAGAGGGTTGGTATTAAACTGGATAAGAAGTTATTTAATGAACAGGAAACAATACCTGAAGATAGGTAAACACACATCTACAATGCTAAATATATCCTGTGGTGTACCTCAGGGATCAATACTACGACCAAAATTATTCAATCTCTATATAAATGACATTTGTAAAGTTACAAAAGATTTATTCTTAGTATTATGTGCGGATGATATAAGAGTGTTTTGTTCAGGAGAGAACACACAGAAGATAATACAAATAATAACAGAAGAAATTAACAAATCAAAAAGATGGTTTGACAAAAACAGACTATCTTTGAATCTCAGTAAAACTAAAATAATGCTATTTGGTAAAATGAGAAGAGAGTGTCAAACACAAATACAATTAGACGGAATAGAAATTGAAAGAGTAAATTAAACCAAATTTCTAGGTATAATGATTGATGATAAATTGAACTGGAAATCTCATGTAAAAAATATACAACATAAAGTAGCAAGAAACAAGTCAATAATGAATAAAGCAATGTTCAAGACCAAAAATCACTTTATATTCTTTGCTGCTTTTTAGTGTTAATATATCTGAGTTATTGTGTAGAAATATGAGGAATTAATTACACAAGTACACTTAATTCAAAAAGGTCAGTTAGAATAATACATAATGCTGGATATAGAGAACATACAAACCCTTTATTTATTGAATCAAAAATACTGAAATTCCACGACATAGTGGATTTGCAAACAGCTAAAACGATACACAAAGCAAACTATAACCTGCTACCCAAGAATATACATAAATTATTTTCAAAAAAAGAGGAAAAATATAATCTTAGAGAAAATTGTTATTTAAAATATTAGTATGCACGTACAACACTTAAGACCTTCAGTATATCTGTATGTGGAATCAATCAATGGAATGGATTAAGCAAAGAAACCAAACAATGTACTAGTATGATCCATTTCAAGAAACTCTTCAAACTCAAAGTGTTTACAAAGTACAAAGAAAAAGAACCATGATAAATATTCTGAATTTATTTCATCCATTCATTCATTTTTAATATAATCTTACTCATCTCACCATATGAAATGTAACTTATTTCACCAATTTTATTTATTTTTATTGTGATTACTTATGGAGTATATTGTGAATAAATTGAGAACAGGAAGTGAACAAAAGTTTTAGCAACTTTTATGTAAAAGAAAAGGGGTAGGATTAAATAAGCTCTGCTTCTTCCTATTCCTTTTTGAACATGTTGAAAAGAGAAAGTGGAGGTTGTGATGTATCATGTTGTATGCTTGCATGTCCAAAATAAACTCAAACTGAACTCAACTCAATGTGCATCATCTTTAATAACGATACCGAAAGTTTCAAGTGCAAATATTGGTGCGCTAGTCATAACTACACTGCTGGATTGGATGATATCGAGATTGGATGATATGAAAAAAATTTTCAGGATCCTTTTTGTTTTTTGCCAAATCTTATAAGTCTACTAGTAACTAAAACTACAGTAGTTTATGTTTTTTAGTTAATTTTCTCAACACTAGTTGTAACTCTCTTAAAACTAATTAGACTTGGACTTAGACAAATTTTATTGATCTACAAGGGAAATTGTTCCACACAGTAGCTCAGTTTCAAAGGATGGAAAGGGTAAGGTTGGAAAGGATAATGCAGTTATTAAGTAGACTAAAAATGTACCGTAGTAGCAATAATAATAATAAGAAGAAGAATACATTTTATTTATAAGGCGCCTTTCTGGGCACTCAAGGACACTGTACAAAATCAAAACAATAAAATTAAATTGAATGAAAACAACAACAAAGATAGATAAGATGATTAGAGTAAATAAGCAGTCTGGAATAGGTGTGTTTTGAGTCTTGACTTGAAGAGGGATATTAAGTCCAAGTTACAAAGGTCGGGTGGCAAAGAGTTCCAAAGCTGTGGGGCAGAGCGGCTGAAAGCTCGGGCATAAAATATAACAAATATGTAATGTTGACATATTATATGTACAGTATATAATATATACTATTATATTATTGTATTATATTATATTGATGTATAATATATACAATATATAGCAAATCCCATTTACCATGTACAATATTGCAGTATATGGAACAGCTGCAGCAAAAACAAAAATAAAATAAAATAAATTAAATTAACATTCCTGTTCTTTTTCCTAACTCAAAATCTGATAATAGACAGATAGAATGACTCAAAATGTGCCTTGGCTCATCTCTGACAACTATTGTATTTTTCTACAAGCTTCCTAAAATGAGTAACAGGACAAAACATAACAGGAGTACGTTTTATCATTGAACTATCAAATGCTGTACATGAAATATAGCCTCATATTTCATCATGTTGAAACAAAGTATATATCAGTGATTCAACAAAAATATATTTGAAAAATAATGAATAGCAAAAAAAAAATTGGGGACAGGACTGTGCTGAGATTTTACATTAATTCATTCATTTAGAAGAGATTTAAAAGATTGATCTTGCATCTGACAAAAAAATTACTCGCAAACCCTGGCCCCGGTTCTCACAGTGTGGCAAGTCAGAGTACTACGAGAGGCTCTGGTCCACAGAGCCTACAACTTCTCTTTTCTCCATTTATAATTCAATTAGAAATAATAATAATATCACAG
This sequence comes from Nerophis ophidion, assembly GCF_033978795.1. Classification (NCBI taxonomy): domain Eukaryota; kingdom Metazoa; phylum Chordata; class Actinopteri; order Syngnathiformes; family Syngnathidae; genus Nerophis; species Nerophis ophidion. The sequence goes on from NC_084619.1 coordinate 48,517,750, forward strand.
TCTACAGTACAAAAAAGAACATTCATGGTGTACAAATGTATCTGCAAGCATTATTTTGGCGACATTGTGACAAGCAGACCAGCCAGTAAGTCACGCCCTCATCCTCTTCATCTTACACGCACACATGTAATGTAATGATGAATGCACTGATTTATATTTTGGTAAACAAAACAACCACTAAGTAAATCGGTTATACTTGTATAGCACTTTTCTACCTTCAAGGTACTCCAAGAGCTTTGACACTATTTCCACATTCACTCACTGATGGCGGGAGCTGCCATGCGAGGCCCTAACCACGACCCATCAGGAGCAACGGTGAAGTGTCTTGCTCAAGGACACAACAGATGTGACTACATTGGTAGAAACTGGGGATTGAACCAGGAAACCTCAGGTTGCGGGCATGGCCACTTTCCCAACCGCGCTATGCCGTCCCCAAGCCAATGTATTGCACAGCATAGACAGGCAAACTTTTCAGGCCAAAACTCTGCTGTCTACCTGCAGAAACAGTACTCCTTTGAGAACAAAAATGTACAGATTCCGGACAGGGAGACAGATGGTAGGAAAGAGCAGTGTCAAGGTTGAAAAACCATCCCTAAACAGAGAAACACCTGTCCCCCACATACAATACTGTCCTTTCAACCTTTCCTAAACAACTATGCAATCTAGCCTCCAAAAAGAGTTAGAAACAGAACGGGACCAGACTGCCATTTGTGCCATTTGTTTCCAACTGAATGGAATGCTTACGTGTGGGATCGCAACTATTTTGGACTGGTAGTTGTCGATCCACAGCGATTGTTCTGCCACACAATAATACCTAAAGCCTAACGAAGGGAAATTACATTTCAACGACTGTCATTGGCTTTGACAGTAGGATTGCTGGTTTGCATCAAAACAGATGCTTTTCTTACTACAAACCATCCTTGCCCAGGCACATCCTCCTGGGTTTGGAATCTAAACATTTGGGGTTTTGGCACCAGCCGCAAGACTAGATCTGAACATTTTAAGTCTATGAACTAATGACGCCAACTCAGATGAGAGGCGAAACATCTTTGCAGACAAACCAAACAGTCTCGTTAGGATCGATTGAATGCCCTGAGATGACAATGACCTGGACCAATGAGAACATTCTCAGACATGCAGTAACGAGAAGCGATTCAAGTAAATGTTAAAAAACGGAAATATTAATATTTATTTTCAAAGTTTTATTATGTGTTTTTCCTCATGACTGTATGTCCCTGCAGTGGACCATGTGACCAGCGTTGTTAATTGCCAGCTACCACCGCTAATCGCTAGCTGGCAACTCGAAAGCTGAGTGTTATTACAGAGCCAATCGTATATTATGTGTGTTGATGCTATGTTTCCAGTCTCAGACTGCAAGAGTGCTTGAAGACAATTATTGCATCAACAAGGAAGAAAAAGAGGAGCGTGCTTACCTGTTGGTGAGTGGTCCAATGAAGGGGTTGGTGATCAGCTGCACCGTGGCCTTGGAGGCAAACAACAATCCCACTTTGACATTCTCGTTGATCAGCTCGTTGGTGGAGTGAGGGCAGTCGGAGGAGTTGTCCGGTAGCTCGACGACGCCAGCGGTGGTGAAAGTCGGAACGACGCCGTCCGTCGCCCTCACCGTGGCGTTAGAGACCGATGAGCGCACCGTGTTGTCGTACAATGACACGATCTGTTCAAACGCTGCCGGGGCAGTCTGCTTCTGGGCTGAGGTGTTGTTCAATACGACGGCCGATGACTCATCCAGGTTGTACAGGTAGCTTGGGATGATGGGCACTGGCGGGCATAAGAAAGATGAAATTGAACTTGACGTGACCACTGGCTCTTTCAGGGGGCAACAGCGGACAAACTAGGGATGTGCGGCTTGATACTGAAATATCGACACTGCTGATATCAGATCTTTATGCTATAATATCAATTCTCAAATGAAAATATGTAAACTTTTGATACTTAAGTTAGTTGGGATCATGTGTATGATTAACAGGAAGACAGGGTTAAAAAAGTAGCGAAAGTTGTGAATGAGGCAATGTGTTGAATGCTTTTGTTTAAAACAGTATTTTTACGTTAACATATTCTTGTAACTGGATTACTTTTTTTCCAATAGTAGTTATTTTTAAAAAAAAATGTATTTTAATGCTTTTATTATTTTACTTATTTCTTTTTATGTGGTTTGAAACACCATTTTTGTGTACTTTGAACGACATAATCCTCTGTATTTTCCTGTTGTAGCAGCTTGGCTATATTGTTATTTACGCCGATACCTCAATATACGTCAGAGTTTATAATGTATTCTTTATGGAATGAGATATGGTATTATTGCAATACAGTTTTTTTATTTTTTGCAGACACATTGTAGGAATTTTTGCATAGGAATCGGTATTGCAAATACCAGCCTGAAACATATATATATATATATATATATATATATATATATATATATATATATATATATATATATATATATATATATATATATATATATACATATATATATACACATATATATATATTTATATATATATATATATATATATATATATATATATATATATATATATATATATATATATATATATATATATATATACATATATATATATATATATATATATATATATATATATACCCATGTACTGGTCTGTAAACATAAGTATTTTTTTTCAATGTATTAAGTACATGTGAATTATGAAAGTGACATTTCCAGAACAGTGAAGACGTCGTCTTAGATGTGCTGTGTTCTGCCTGGAATGACAGGACATGTGGGTGGAAAGTGATGGGAATTGACATCATGCAACAAACAATGGCGGCCAGACACAAAGCAGGGATGTTCAGTTCAACACTCTCAGCCCCGGGGCCACGGCAGTGCCAGGAAAAGGAACTTTATATTTATAGTAAGAGAGCAGGATCACAGCAGACTGGAAGCAGAAGGATTGTATGCACTCACCAATCCAAGCTGCCAAAGCAGGAAAAAAACCAAGATATGGGATGTAACGATTACTAGTATTGATGATAAACCGTGGTAAAATTCACATTAGTTTATTTATCGTTTCAAAATTTGAAACGATAAACAATCAACAATCATTGATTGCCATGCTTTAAAAACTTCACGTTGAAACTGCTCATGTCCGAGAAGGGCAGCTAGTGCGCTAATCGCTGGCTAACTTACACGCTAACATGTATAAGAGACAAAATAACGTTTTAAAAATAATGCTTGGTCAGACAAAAAATCAGTGTGTGCATGAGCGCTTTTCGAGCAATATCGTAATACGTTATGATAACAGTGATCATTTTGTTCACAATAACTCTGATATGAAATGTTCATATTCTTACTATCACATTCCAGACCTATTTGTGTTTAAAAGCAAATGATGACGGATATAACACATTTTGAGTGATATTATAATGCGATAAAGTGGAGACTTGTCCAGGGTGTACACCGCCTTCTGCCCGATTGTAGCTGAGATAGGCACCAGCGCCCTCCGCAACCCCGAAGGGAATAAGTGGTAGAAAATGGATGGATGGATGGATTATAATTTTTATTATTAATATAATATCTTTAAAACATTGTAGTTTTGTCAAATGTAGAAGATGAGAACAAATATTGATGTAAAATCATGAAAACATTTCTTGTGTCTTTTTTCTACAAATACGACATGTCTGACTTTTCATAACAATGTAAAAGGTGACCTATTATGCAAAACCAAATGTTCTTACCTGATGGTAACAGTTTTGGTGTGCTGGGGCAATGCGTAAGTCCTGAAATGTTTATTTAAATCAGGCAGGCATGGCGCGGATATTTATAAAACAGTCTTGCCTTCCTTTAAACTTCCTCCAAACGATTCCGTTTAGAATTAACCCAATATTAAGTCAATGTTAAAGTACCACTGATAGTCACACATACTATGTGTGGTGAAATTACTCTCTTCATTTGATCCATCCCCTTGTTCCACCCCCGAGGAGGTGAGGGGAGCAGTGAGCAGCAGTGGTGGCTGCGCCTGGGACTCATTTTTGGTGATTTTGTTGCGATCTGCTGCTCAGATCTTCACGTGTTTGTTTTTTCATTCTCAGTCTGACCCGTTTATTTCCTGTTTTTGTCCATCACTATGGTTACACATCAGTCCACCTGTTAGTCTCGCCCCGCACACCTGCTACTAATTTTTCACCCTCCTATTTAAGCTCACCTTTTCTGTTTACTCATTCTCGGATCCTAATTTGCCCACGCGCATCAGTGACGACTCTCATCATTCGTATGTATTTTCTCGCTAGCTCTCACGCCAAGCCACTTTATTGTCTAGCTTTCATGCTAAATGTTTTGTTTACTCTTTTGTGTCCTCGTACCAAGTTCTAGTTTTCCTTGTTTTATCCTAGCTTTCACGCTAGCGTCTTTTGTTTATTGTTTCTCTTTACACCAGTATTTTTGTTCATAGACTCTTGTTATTAAATACCCTTTATCTTACCTATGCTGTGTTCTGCTTCGACGCATCCACGGGAAAACCACACCGGCATTACAATGCCGAAGAAGAGTCTTCACAGTAGGATCCGAGCATCAAGTTGTTTTTCCGCGTCGAAACCACGGGAGGAACCCTTCGACTTAGGGTTGTGGTTGGAGCTCGTGGCTTGGGAGCAGGAAAGACTCGACTGTGGGCCTGAAGTCTCCTCCGAAGCCGTTCGCGCTGCCCCGAAGAAGCGGGGGGTCCAGTGGAGAGGTCCCCCGCGCGGCAGTAATGTTCCAGCACCACTTATTCCTCCCCATGGACACAGCAAGTTTCACCCCGTCCAGGATTCACCCGTCATTACCGGTAATCCTGCTTGTTTTTTTTCAAATCATTCCTTAAGCTGCCATGACACTTTTTCTGACACAAGCGATGACGTCATTTGGGGAACGCCCACCGGTGTCGCAACACCGGCCTCTGTTGATGACATTTTTTCAGAAGATTTTTTTATTGTGGACGATATATCTCAGCCATTTTCCAAAGACTTGGACAGTAATAATACTTTCACACAGTATCAGGACATTTATATTGATTCTAGTCACCCTCAGTATATTGTTAATTGTCAAGATCAGCCTCCCATTACTTTGGCCCCGCCCACATCTCAGCCTATTTCACGTCCTACCCCTACGTCACCTGATTTTGAAACTGACCTAGAAAAATATAGTCCTGCCTGGATGGACGAGTGGTACAGGAGAGTTTTGATTGAACTGGAGCTGGAGGAGAAATTTCTTGCTGCTCAGAACAATCCTCTCCTCATACAGACTAATGGGGTGGAGTCTGCCCTCCTCCAAACCTCCCACCGCCCGCCCTTACGGTCAGCCTCTATCCAACGGGACCCCGTCTGGAATCCGGGTCTCGAGGGGAGGGCCAGTATTACTACTAAGCCTCCTAGACCTCCACCACCGGTGTTTACACCTGTTAAGCCACTACGGCCTCCTAGACCTCCTCCACCGGTGTTCTCCCCGGTCAAGTCACGCCCTCTTAGACCGCCTCCACCTGTGTTCCGTCCGTGCCCTAGTTCTAGTTTTAGTCACAGTCTCTCTCAGAGTTCGAGTCCCAGCCTTCTTCGTAGCCCATGCTCTAGTCCTACTCGTAGACCGACTTGTAGACTGAGTCGTAGTCCAAGTCCTGGTCCGAGTTTCCGTTCTGATTCTAGTGGTAGTCCTAGTCTTTCTCGTAGTCGTCGTAGTCCTAGTTCCACTCGTAGACTGATCCGTAGTCCGAGTCCTGTTTCGAGTCCGGTCCCGAGTCTTGTTTCTTGCCTTTGTAATATTAGTACTGATTCCCCTCGTGGTCTTAGTCCGAACCCTAGTCCTTACCCAAGTTCTTGTCCGAGCCCCAGTGTTACTGTAAGTCCTAGTCTTTGTCCTAGTCCTTGCCCGAGCACCAGTTTGATTGTTAGTCCCAGTCCTTGCCCAAGCCCTAGTTTGACCGTTTGTCCTAGTTCTTGCCCAAGCCCTGGTATGACTGTAAGTCCTGGTCGTTGCCCAAGCCCTTCTCAAAGCACTAGTGTGATTGTAAGTCCTGGTCCTCTCTCAAGTCCTTGCCCGAGTCCTAGTGTTTGTCTTATCACTCATCATAGTCCTAGTCCTGCTCACAGCCAGTCCCCTAGTTCTCCTCGGCAGACCCCTGTGCCTGCTCCTCGGCTGAAGCCGACTCCTGCTCCTCGGCTGAAGCCGACTCCTGCTCCTCGGCTGAAGCCGACACCTGCTCCTCGGCTGAAGCCGACTCCTGCTCCTCGGCTGAAGCCGACACCTGCTCCTCGGCTGAAGCCGACACCTGCTCCTCGGCTGAAGCCGACACCTGCTCCTCGGCTGAAGCCGACACCTGCTCCTCGGCTGAAGCCGACACCAGCTCCTCGGCTGAAGCCGACACCTGCTCCCAGTCTGGTTCTCACACCAGCACATGACTCTGACCTGGTTTTCACGCCAGAATTAGACTCTGACCTGGTTTTCACGCCAGAATTAGACTCTGACCTGGTTTTCACGCCAGAATTAGACTCTCGCCTGGTTTTCACACCAGAAAATGTTTCTAGCCTTGTTCTCACGCCAGTTTCAGACTCTAAACTGGTTCTCACGCCAGCACAAACTCCAAGGCTGGAGCCCACTCTAGCACCAGTTCCTAAGCTGGAGCCCACTCCGGTACCAGCACCACGACAGGTACCGGTGCCAGCTCCGCGCCGCCAAGCACCGGTGCCAGCTCCGCGCCGCCAAGCACCGCCGACGACGGGGCTGGAGCCCACACCAGCGCCGACGACGGGGCTGGAGCCCACACCAGCGCCGACGACGGGGCTGGAGCCCACACCAGCGTCGACGACGGGGCTGGAGCCCACACCAGCGTCGACGACGGGGCTGGAGCCCACACCAGCGTCGACGACGGGGCTGGAACCCACACCAGCACCTCCGACGACTCCTGCGGCTCCCAGGCCGCCTCCGACGACTCCTGCGGCTCCCAGGCCGCCTCCGACGACTCCTGCGGCTCCCAGGCCGCCTCCGACGACTCCTGCGGCTCCCAGGCCGCCTCCGACGACTCCTGCGGCTCCCAGGCCGCCTCCGACGCCTTCTTCGGCTGCAGCACCCGCATCATCCTCGCCAGCTGCACTCGGGCCTGCTTTGGCTGCAGTCCCCGCACCCTCGTCTGCTGCTTCCAAGCCTGCTGGGATTTCGGTGCTGAGGCGTCGTCCACCACGTCGATCACGGGCGTGGCCTCTGCGAGGTCATCCTCCTCGCCAGACACTCCCTCCTCCATGTCGGCCACGGATGTGGCCGTGCCCGGGTCGTCCGCCTCGCCGGGCACCTCATCCTGCGATGCGGCCACTAATGTGGCCTTTTCGAGGTCGCCCGCCAAAACTTTTTCGGCAGCAGCGTTCCACCCGCCGCCGCCACATGATGTGTCCTCGGTGGATTCGGGGACATGCGATCTGGCGACCCTCCACCGTGGCCTCCCTCCGCCCTCCCTTCGTTTGTGAACTTTCTGGTTTTGGGGAGGGGGTTCAAGTTTTTGTTTGTTTTTTAAGACATCTGGTATCTGTCTTTTGTTGGGGGGGAATACTGTTGCGATCTGCTGCTCAGATCTTCACGTGTTTGTTTTTTCATTCTCAGTCTGACCCGTTTATTTCCTGTTTTTGTCCATCACTATGGTTACACATCAGTCCACCTGTTAGTCTCGCCCCGCACACCTGCTACTAATTTTTCACCCTCCTATTTAAGCTCACCTTTTCTGTTTACTCATTCTCGGATCCTAATTTGCCCACGCGCATCAGTGACGACTCTCATCATTCGTATGTATTTTCTCGCTAGCTCTCACGCCAAGCCACTTTATTGTCTAGCTTTCATGCTAAATGTTTTGTTTACTCTTTTGTGTCCTCGTACCAAGTTCTAGTTTTCCTTGTTTTATCCTAGCTTTCACGCTAGCGTCTTTTGTTTATTGTTTCTCTTTACACCAGTATTTTTGTTCATAGACTCTTGTTATTAAATACCCTTTATCTTACCTATGCTGTGTTCTGCTTCGACGCATCCACGGGAAAACCACACCGGCATTACAATGCCGAAGAAGAGTCTTCACAGATTTAACACCCAATTCCAACCCTTGATGCTGAGTGCCAAGCAGGCAAGCAATGGGTCCCATTTTTATAGTCTTTGGTATGACTCGGCCGGGGTTTGTATAGTCTTTGGTATGACTCGGCCGGGGTTGAACTCACAACCTACTGAACTCAGGGCGGACACTCTAACTCCAAAATGTGCTGTTTTTTCAAGTGTGACATCAGTGAAGAGCTTTGCACAAGTCTGCCATTGTAGTCCGACAATGTATTCAATAATTATTATTTTTCTATATTCTCTTGTTGTGGGGCAGACTGGCTCTTACATAAACATGCATGCCATTTCTAATTAGACTGTAGGCTTAGACTTCCTTTTTATTGTCATTCAAATTTGAACTTTACAGTACAAATAAGAACGAAATTTTGTTGCATTAGCTCTTGGTAATGCAGGATTTAAAAAAAAGCAATAAGGTGCAGATATAAATAAATAGATTTCTTTACAGATAAATACATTGCACTTTTTCACATGCGTCCATGTTTATGGATGTAGGTTATATTGTCTTTTTTATTCCAGCGAGTTAATCCATTTTGGGGGGAGTTGAGGGGACTATTTAATTATGATGTGTTCAAGAGTCTTACGGCCTGAGGGAAGAAGCTGCTACGGAGGCTGCATAACCTCTTCCTAGAGTCCAGCAGTGAAAACAGTCCTTGGTGGGGTGGGAGGAGTCTTTGCAGATTTTCTGAGCCCTGGTCAGGCAGCGGCTTTTTGCGATCTCCTGGATAGCAGTAAGAGGAGTCCTGATAATCTTTTCCGCCGTCCTCACCACTCTCTGGAGAGACTTCCAGTCTGAGGCATTGCAGGCTCCAGTCCAGACAGAGATGCTGTTGGTCAGCAGGCTCTCTATAGTGCCTCTGTAGAATGTGGTGAGAATTGGGGGAGGGAGCTGTGCTCTTTTCATCCGACGCAAAAAGTGCATGCGCTGCTGAGCTCTTTTTACAAGAGCTATGGTGTGTAGGGACCAGGTTATATTGGCAGTGATCTGCACCCCCAGGAACTTGGTGCTGTTTACCATCTCCACCGCTGTGCCGTTGATGAAGAGTGGAGCGTGGCTGGATTGGTGCTTCCTGAAGTCAACAATGATCTCCTTGGTCTTGTCGACGTTCAGGACCAGGTTGTTGGTTCTGCACCAGTCAACCAGATGTTTTACCTCGTCCCTGTAGTCCATGTCTTTATTGTCACGGATGAGGCCCACTACTGTCGTGTCGTCCGCATACTTCACAATGTGGTTAGTAGTGGACCTGGTGCAGCAGTCATGGGTCATCAATGTGAACAGCAGCGGACTCAGGACGCAGCCCTGGGGGAAGCCTGTGCTCAGGGAGATGGCACTGGAGGTGTTGTTGCCCACTCTCACAGACTGGGGTCTGTTTGTGAGGAAGTCAAGCAGCCAGTTGCATAGGGGGGTACTGAATCCAAGGGACGCCAGTTTGCTCACCAAATGCTGCGGGTTGATGGTGTTGAATGCTGAGCAAAAGTCCAGAAACTACATCCGCACGTGTGTGTCCTTTCCTTCCAGACGTTCTAAGCTCAGGTGGAGTGCAGAGGAGATGGCGTCCTCTGTGGAGCGGTTTGGGCGATAAGCAAACTGGTATGGGTCGAATGTGGGGGGAAGTCTGGAGACAATGTATTCTTTTACCAGCCTCTCGAAGCACTTCATTATGATGGGGGTGGGTGCAACAGGGCGTAAATCATTAAGAGAGGAGATTGTGGGGTTTTTAGGCACAGGAATGATTGTGGCCGTCTTAAACATGACGGTACCACAGCCTGGGTCAGCGAGATGTTGAAGATGCCTGTGAGAACCCCAGCCAGCTGGTCTGCACATCCCTTAAGCACCTTGCCTGGAATGTCATCAGGTCCCGGTGCTTTCCGGGACCTCTCCTCAGGGTTTTCAGGACATCCGCTGTGTCCAGGTTGAGCGGGAGCTCATCAAGGCGAGGGATGGATTTTCTCGCCGGAGTGGTATTAAGTGGCTCAAACCTTGCAAAGTAGTTGTTAAGGTCATTTAGGAAGCTGATACTGTTGTCACAGGGACAGGGGGCAGCTTTATAGTCCGCGATGACCTGTATGCCTTCCACATTCGTCTAGTGTTCGTGGGGTTCTCGAAGAAGTCCTGCACTTTGTGACTGTGAGCACCCTTTGCAACCTTAATGGCACGGTTCAGGTTAGCTCTGGCTAAATTTAATGCCACCATGTCGCCAGACCTGAAAGCCTTGTTCCGAGCCTTCAGCATTGCACGTACCTCACTGTTCATCCAGGGTTTCTCGTTGGCCCATGTGGGGATGTTCTTGATCACACTGACATCCTCCATGCACTTCTGAATGTATGCGGACACAGACTCTGCATACTCCTCCACACATGTGTGATGATTATCGGTGGCGGCTTCCTTGAACATGTCCCAGTCCGGTGTTTCGAAGCAGTCTTGTAATGCTTACATTGCTCTCTCTGGCCAGGTCATCACCTGCTTCACTGTAGCTTGCTTCCTGATCAGCAGGGGCTTGTATGCAGGAATTAGCATCACAGATAGATGGTCTGAGGAGCCGAGGTTGGGGCGTGGTGCAGCTTTATACGCCTGTTTAATATTAATAAAAAAACAAGCCCAACTTGCTTCCACCCCTGGTTGCAAAATTCACATATTGATGGAAATGACGGAAAACTGTTTTCATGTTAGCTTGATTAAAATCCCCTGCAACAATGAAAACTCCCTCTGGATGTGTTGTTTGCAGTTCATTGATGGAGCAGTACAAAGCATTCAAAGCTTCTTTGTGTTAGCACTGGGGGGAATGTACACTGCTGTGAAGATCATAGCACTGAATTCCCTGGGTAAATAAAATGGCCTGCATTTTATAGTTAATATTTCTACATCGGGAGAGCAGTGACATGAGACTATCTTCCCGTTGTTGCACCAGTTGTTATTGACGTATATACAAACCCCACCTCCTCGGGATTTACCAGTGAGAGTGCTGCTCCTGTCCGACCGAAACATAGTTAGCCCCTCGATGTTAACTGCCTTGTCTGGAACGGATGGTTTCAGCCACGTTTCTGTGAGAAATATGGCGCTGCAGTCTCTCATCTCGCGTCTTGCATGTAAATCCAGCTTCAGATAGTCCAGTTTGTTCTCCAGAGACATTTGAGAGCAGGATGGAAGGAAGCGGCATTCTGTGAGGATTAGCCTTTAGCTTTGTTGTTAGCCCTGCTCGGCATCTCCTCTTCTGCTTCCGATCACACCACTTACGTCTCCTCTGTCTGCGGTCCCCTCTGGTACAAGGCTCCGCTGCTTCACAGGCCACTGGATATAGCCGGCGTAGTATTCTGTGGCTAGCGAGGAGGTCCAACGTATACACATCTTTTGGTCCAATACGGCCCGATCCGTCCAAATCCAAAATTGTCTGGCTGTCGTACGTTACCACGGAGTGTCCATGCTGGAAGCCAGCCATGAAATTCACAGAATTTACCGGTAGTTTTGCCAAAATGTTCTATTACTACCAAAAGCCTCTGCAGCCGCAGCCGAGCAGGGTGCCGCCATCTTGAGACCCTAATACAAAGTAGTGTATATTTCTTACTTACATTCGTCAGTTGACTCCATATGGAAGCGCTAAAAACTACAACATTGCCGACGGGGAGACGACACTGTCAAAGTAGAGGCACGTAAATAAGACCGCCCACAAAACAGTGCATCCTGAAGAGACGGTCAAAAAGGGGCATGAAGGCTTTCGGTAAAACATAGTCGATGCAACATTTCGACCAAATAACGACTATTACATGTTATGTAGACCACAAGGAAGTCTTTTAAATGTAGAAAAAAATCATAATAAGAAGTTGTTCAAAATGAAAAGCCAGGCAGTGATATTTCCCAGGCTTGTTTTTTTTTGGCATTTATTTAAGAAATGTCATTGTTAAACAAATTTATGTTAAAATGGGGTCCAAAATTGGTACTTTTAAAGGTAGTGTCCGTTCTAGCGTGCACCGATTCACGTAAAGTCACAGGTACCATGTTTTCATACCTTTGTTGCCTACTTGCAAGGTTGGCACCGGCTCAAGCACTTGGCATGCAAACGGGTATATTCGTAGTGGATTTGTCGAGCTTGTCCCTGACAGTTTGGTTATGTTTTAGTTCTTCCTCTGTTTATCTTTATTTCCTGTCAGCGCTTTTATTTTGGTTGTTTTCTGCTTGTCTCCCTGAGCGCTGTTTCCCCTCAGATGCGGCTGATGGGCACCTGGCCACACCTTTGTGTCAGCCAGCTGCTATTTAAGCCTGCCTTGCCATCCAGTCTGTGCTGGTGTATTGTCCATGTCATCACTACCTGTCGTTGTATGTCGTGGACTGCTTTCTGTCTCCAGTTCTCCCTGGTTCCTTGTCGCTTGTGAGCTGTTTGCTGGTTCCTGATTGTTGTTCCTGTCTCCTGTCTCCTGTTTTCCTGCTTCCTGGTTTGGGTTTTGCCTTACATTTTTGGACATTAGATTATGTTTTCCTGGACAAAGCCTGCCATCTCGACATCTTGGGGTTTGTCACCTACACCTTGTGACAGGATTGCCTCTATGTAATGTTATAATTTTCTATGCCAACAAAGCAAGCCTGGCTGATAGAAAGTGCTCAAAAGTAAGGCTCCACTTATATGAATGTGCACATTTTCATTGGAGATGTCAAATATATGCTACTGATTAACATTAGGGATTTTACATGGCGATTTCAACGCCTCCAGCTTTGGTAATGAAAACTACAACTAAGATGAACTGTAGGAGCCAAATAGAGGGCCATACTTGAATTTATGTTTATTTTATTATTTTTCAGTGATTGATGCGTGTATGTCAGAGTGCACCCTTTGCAGGTGGTGAAAAGTTCCCACGCAGGCCTATAAGGGGCAGGAGCGCGCCGGGCAGTCGGGCACAGGCATACCGTCTTTGACCTCACCTGTCTGTAGACCTCACCTGTCTGGAGACCTCATCTGTCTGTAGACCTCGGCTTTATATAAGCTACCATTTATTTTGTGTCCCGAGTATTCTGTTCCTTGATTTTTGTAAATAAAACAATCTTCAATTGCGCTGCTGGATCAGTTTGAATTAGTGGATGGATAGCGGGAAAAGGAAAAATACGTGGCAAGGAAGGCTGTGTATATGGTGTGAGTCAGACAAGATGCCCGCGCCCCAAGTGGAACAAACATTTGAAACAAAGGGGTTATAGGAACAACCACTTTCAGTGTTTTATGCCACTTCATAAACATTTGAACAGATGGTGTGTAACAGTTGAAATATTTACAGTATAAGCACTTTGTAGGACTTAAATAACAGCAATAATGGAACGATCACATTAATGGCAAATACTACTTCTTGACTACACCTACTTGCAAATGATACTAAGAAGTGAAAGTTACTGGACAGCACAGTTTTTTTTTTCATCAGGTTACTTTTAAATGTTACAGAAAATTATGAGATTTCATTATATAACATATTAACGTTTGTTACTGCATGAACACACACAAAATGGTACCATATCGAATACAGATATCGACTCCTCGGTACCAGAAATTGAAACCATATCGATTCCAGTTTTTCTTTTTTTTGTTCAATTTAAAAGTATTTTTGGAATGTGCCACAAGTGTCTGCATTATTCAATATACCTTTTGATAACTTTTGATTGGACTGGTGTAAAAAAACACTGATAACTCAAACATTAGTAACGGATACGTAGCAAATATCCCACAGCATTGAAATAGTCAGAATGCTTATTAAGCCAAGTGATAAATAAATAATAATAATACTCATACAGCATTTAAATAGATAGTTATACTACAACTAATATAAATAATACAATTTATTATTATCAAAACTATATTAACTATTTATTGTATAAAAATATCCTACGGTATTTGAATAATGTGGTTATACCATTTAGCAAGCCGATAAAATTAAATATATAACAATGATAATTTAGCAAGCCGATAAAATTAAATATATAACAATAATAATACTCATATATTTGATGTACTCGCACCTTCCCAACAGACAACAAGACATTAAAACTTGTTGAATTAGGTCCTTACGTTGGACAACATAACGTTCAAACAACATGCTTTTTGAAAACATTTAATCAATGTTGGGTTCTGACCTTAATTTGACCATTGAATTTTGGTCGTTTTCCAACCAATATCCTACAACAGAAATACAACGTTGAAACAACATTCTTTGTGACAACGTATATTCTATGTCAGGTTGTGACGTTGATCTGACCTTTGAAATTTTTGTCAATGTCCAACCAATATACTACAACACAAATGCAACGTTGAAACAACATGCTTTTTGACAAAGTTTAATCAATGTTGGATTCTGACGTTGATTTGACTATTGAATTTTGGTCATTTTCCAACCAATATTTTACAACACAAATATAACGTTGAAACAACATGCTTTTTGATGACATTTAGTCAATGTTGGGTTCTGACGTTGATTTGACCATTGAATTTTGGTCATTTTACAACCAATATTCTACAACACAAAACCAACGTTGAAACAACATGCTTTTTGATGACATTTAGTCAATGTTGGGTTCTGACGTTGATTTGACCATTGAATTTTGGTCATTTTACAACCAATATTCTACAACACAAAACCAACGTTGAAACAACATGCTTTTTGACGACGTTTAAGCAATGTCGGGTTCTGACGTTGATTTAACCATTGAAATGTGGTCATTTTCCAACCAATATACTACAACACATAAACAACGTTGAAACAAAATGCTTTTTGACGACGTTTAATCCTTGTCGGGTTCTGAAATTGATTTGACCATTGAATCTTGGTAATTTTCCAACCAATATACTACAACACAAATGCAACGTTGAAACAACATGCTTTTTGATGACGTTTAATCAATGTCGGGTTCTGACGTTGATTTAACCATTGAAATTTGGTAATTTTCCAACCAATATTCTACAACACAAATACAATGTTGAAACAAAATGCATTTTGACGACGTTTAATGCATGTCGGGTTCTGACGCTGATTTAACCATTGAATTTTGGTAATTTTCCAACCAATATACTACAATACATATGCAACGTTGAAACAAAATGCTTTTTGACGACGTTTAATCAATGTCGGGTTCTGACGTTGATTCAACTGTTGAATTTTGGTCATTTTCCAACCAATATAGTACAACACAAATGCAACGTTGAAACAACATGCTTTGTGACAACGTTCATTCAATGTCAGGTTGTTACGTTGATCTGACCATTTGAAATTTGGTCAATTTTCAATCACTATACTACAACACAAAAACAACATTGAAACAACATGCTTTTTGACGACGTTTAATAAATGTCGGGTTCTGACGTTGATTTAACCATTGAATTTTGGTAATTTTCCAACCAATATACTACAACACATATACAATGTTGAAACAAAATGCTTTTTGACGACGTTTAATCAATGTTGGGTTCTGACGTTGATTTGACCATTGAATTTTGGTAATTTTCCAACCAATATACTACAACACAAATGCAACGTTGAAACAACATGCTTTGTGACAACGTTCATTGGGTTGTGACGTTGATCTGACCATTTGAAATTTGGTCATTTTCCAATCAATATACTACAACACAAATGCAACGTTGAAACAACATGCTTTTTGACGACGTTTAATCAATGTTGGGTTCTGACGTTGATTTAACCATTGAATATTGGTAATTTTCCAACCAATATACTACAACACAAATGCAACGTTGAAACAAAGTGCTTTTTGACGACGTTTAATCCTTGTCGGGTTCTGACGTTGATTTGAACATTGAATTTTGGTAATTTTCCAACCGATATACTACAACACAAATGCAACGTTGAAACAACATGCTTTGTGACAACGTTCATTCAATGTCAGGTTGTGATGTTGATCTGACCATTTGAAATGTGGTAATTTCCCAACCAATAGACTACAACACAAATGCAACGTTGAAACAACATGCTTTTTGACGACGTTTAATCAATGTCGGGTTCTGACGTTGATTTGACCATTTAATTTTGGTCAATCCCTCTGGATACTCCGGCTTCCCTCTGGATACTCCGGCTTCCGTCTGGATACTCCGGCTTCCTCCCACTTCCAAAGACATGTACCAGGGGATAGGATGCTTTGTGACAACGTTATTTCAATGTCAGGTTGTGACGTTGATTTAACCATTGAAATTTGGTCATTTTCCAACCAATATACTACAACACATAAACAACGTTGAAACAAAATGCTTTTTGACGACGTTTAATCAATGTTGGGTTCTGACGTTGATTTAACCATTGAATTTTGGTAATTTTCCAACCAATATACTACAACACAAATGCAACGTTGAAACAACATGCTTTTTGACGACGTTTAATCAATGTCGGGTTCTGACGTTGATTTAACCATTGAAAGTTGGTCATTTTCCAACCATTATACTACAACACATATACAATGTTGAAGAAAAATGCTTTTTGACAACGTTTAATCAATGTCGGGTTCTGACGTTGATTTAACCATTGAAATTTGGTCATTTTCCAACCAATATACTACAACACATATACAACGTTGAAACAAAGTGCTTTTTGACGACGTTTAATCCTTGTCGGGTTCTGACGTTGATTTGACCATTGAATTTTGGTAATTTTCCAACCAATATACTACAACACAAATGCAACGTTGAAACAACATGCTTTGTGACAACGTTCATTCAATGTCAGGTTGTGACGTTGATCTGACCATTTGAAATTTGGTCATTTTCCAACCAATATACTACAACACATAAACAACGTTGAAACAAAATGCTTTTTGACGACCTTTAATCAATGTTGGGTTCTGACGTTGATTTAACCATTGAATTTTGGTAATTTTCCAACCAATATACTACAACACAAATGCAACGTTGAAACAACATGCTTTTTGACGACGTTTAATCAATGTCGGGTTCTGACGTTGATTTAACCATTGAAAGTTGGTCATTTTCCAACCATTATACTACAACACATATACAATGTTGAAGAAAAATGCTTTTTGACGACGTTTAATCAATGTCGGGTTCTGACGTTGATTTAACCATTGAAATTTGGTCATTTTCCAACCATTATACTACAACACATATACAACGTTGAAACAAAATTCTTTTTGACGACGTTTAATCAATGTTGGGTTCTGACGTTGATTTAACCATTGAATTTTGGTAGTTTTCCAACCAATATACTACAACACAAATGCAACGTTGAAACAACATGCTTTTTGACGACGTTTAATCAATGTCGGGTTCTGACGTTGATTTAACCATTGAAAGTTGGTCATTTTCCAACCATTATACTACAACACATATACAATGTTGAAACAAAATGCTTTTTGACGAAGTTTAATCAATGTCGGGTTCTCACGTTTATTTAACCATTGAAATTTGGTCATTTTCCAACCAATATACTACAACACATATACAACGTTGAAACAAAATGCTTTTTGACGACGTTTAATCAATGTTGGGTTCTGACGTTGATTTAACCATTGAATTTTGGTAATTTTCCAACCAATATACTACAACACAAATGCAACGTTGAAACAACATGCTTTTTGACGACGTTTAATCAATGTCGGGTTCTGACGTTGATTTAACCATTGAAAGTTGGTCATTTTCCAACCATTATACTACAACACATATACAATGTTGAAGAAAAATGCTTTTTGACAACGTTTAATCAATGTCGGGTTCTGACGTTGATTTAACCATTGAAATTTGGTCATTTTCCAACCAATATACTACAACACATATACAACGTTGAAACAAAGTGCTTTTTGACGACGTTTAATCCTTGTCGGGTTCTGACGTTGATTTGACCATTGAATTTTGGTAATTTTCCAACCAATATACTACAACACAAATGCAACGTTGAAACAACATGCTTTGTGACAACGTTCATTCAATGTCAGGTTGTGACGTTGATCTGACCATTTGAAATTTGGTCATTTTCCAACCAATATACTACAACACATAAACAACGTTGAAACAAAATGCTTTTTGACGACCTTTAATCAATGTTGGGTTCTGACGTTGATTTAACCATTGAATTTTGGTAATTTTCCAACCAATATACTACAACACAAATGCAACGTTGAAACAACATGCTTTTTGACGACGTTTAATCAATGTCGGGTTCTGACGTTGATTTAACCATTGAAAGTTGGTCATTTTCCAACCATTATACTACAACACATATACAATGTTGAAGAAAAATGCTTTTTGACGACGTTTAATCAATGTCGGGTTCTGACGTTGATTTAACCATTGAAATTTGGTCATTTTCCAACCATTATACTACAACACATATACAACGTTGAAACAAAATTCTTTTTGACGACGTTTAATCAATGTTGGGTTCTGACGCTGATTTAACCATTGAATTTTGGTAATTTTCCAACCAATATACTACAGCACAAATGCAACGTTGAAACAACATGCTTTTTGACGACGTTTAATCCATGTCGGGTTTTGACGTTGATTTGACCATTGAATTTTGGTCATTTTCCAACCAATATCCTACAACACATATACAACGTTGAAATAAAATGCTTTTTGACGACGTTTAATCAATGTTGGGTTCTGACGTTGATTTGACCATTGAATTTTGGTAATTTTCCAATCAATATACTACAACACATATACAACGTTGAAACAAAATTCTTTTTGACGACGTTTAATCAATGTTGGGTTCTGACGCTGATTTAACCATTGAATTTTGGTAATTTTCCAACCAATATACTACAGCACAAATGCAACGTTGAAACAACATGCTTTTTGACGACGTTTAATCAATGTCGGGTTCTGACGTTGATTTAACCATTGAAAGTTGGTCATTTTCCAACCATTATACTACAACACATTTACAATGTTGAAGAAAAATGCTTTTTGACGACGTTTAATCAATGCCGGGTTCTGACGTTGATTTAACCATTGAAATTTGGTCATTTTCCAACCAATATACTACAACACATATACAATGTTGAAACAAAATGCTTTTTGACGACGTTTAATCAATGTTGGGTTCTGACGTTGATTTAACCATTGAATTTTGGTAATTTTCCAACCAATACACTACAACACAAATGCAACGTTGAAACAACATGCTTTTTGACGACGTTTAATCAATGTCGGGTTCTGACGTTGATTTAACCATTGAAATTTGGTCATTTTCCAACCAATATACTGCAACACATATACAATGTTGAAACAAAATTCTTTTTGACGACGTTTAATCAATGTCGGGTTTTGACGTTGATTTGACCATTGAATTTTGGTCATTTTCCAACCAATATACTACAACACAAATGCAACGTAGAATCAACATGCTTTGTGACAACGTTCATTCAATGTCAGGTTGTGACGTTGATCTGACCATTTGAAATTTGGTCATTTTCCAACCAATATACTACAACACAAATGCAACGTTGAAACAACATGCTTTTTGACGACGTTTAATCAATGTCGGGTTCTGACGTTGATTTGACCATTTAATTTTGGTCAATCCCTCCGGATACTCCGGCTTCCCTCTGGATACTCCGGCTTCCGTCTGGATACTCCGGCTTCCTCCCACTTCCAAAGACATGTACCAGGGGATAGGATGCTTTGTGACAACGTTATTTCAATGTCAGGTTGTGACGTTGATTTAACCATTGAAATTTGGTCATTTTCCAACCAATATACTACAACACATAAACAACGTTGAAACAAAATGCTTTTTGACGACCTTTAATCAATGTTGGGTTCTGACGTTGATTTAACCATTGAATTTTGGTAATTTTCCAACCAATATACTACAACACAAATGCAACGTTGAAACAACATGCTTTTTGACGAAGTTTAATCAATGTCGGGTTCTGACGTTGATTTAACCATTGAAAGTTGGTCATTTTCCAACCATTATACTACAACACATATACAATGTTGAAGAAAAATGCTTTTTGACGACGTTTAATCAATGTCGGGTTCTGACGTTGATTTAACCATTGAAATTTGGTCATTTTCCAACCATTATACTACAACACATATACAACGTTGAAACAAAATGCTTTTTGACGACGTTTAATCAATGTTGGGTTCTGACGTTGATTTAACCATTGAATTTTGGTAGTTTTCCAACCAATATACTACAACACAAATGCAACGTTGAAACAACATGCTTTTTGACGACGTTTAATCAATGTCGGGTTCTGACGTTGATTTAACCATTGAAAGTTGGTCATTTTCCAACCATTATACTACAACACATATACAATGTTGAAACAAAATGCTTTTTGACGAAGTTTAATCAATGTCGGGTTCTCACGTTTATTTAACCATTGAAATTTGGTCATTTTCCAACCAATATACTACAACACATATACAACGTTGAAACAAAATGCTTTTTGACGACGTTTAATCAATGTTGGGTTCTGACGCTGATTTAACCATTGAATTTTGGTAATTTTCCAACCAATATACTACAGCACAAATGCAACGTTGAAACAACATGCTTTTTGATGACGTTTAATCAATGTCGGGTTCTGACGTTGATTTAACCATTGAAAGTTGGTCATTTTCCAACCATTATTCTACAACACATTTACAATGTTGAAGAAAAATGCTTTTTGACGACGTTTAATCAATGTCGGGTTCTGACGTTGATTTAACCATTGAAATTTGGTCATTTTCCAACCAATATACTACAACACATATACAATGTTGAAACAAAATGCTTTTTGACGACGTTTAATCAATATTGGGTTCTGACGTTGATTTAACCATTGAATTTTGGTAATTTTCCAACCAATATACTACAACACAAATGCAACGTTGAAACAACATGCTTTTTGACGACGTTTAATCAATGTCGGGTTCTGACGTTGATTTAACCATTGAAATTTGGTCATTTTCCAACCAATATACTACAACACATATACAATGTTGAAACAGAATTCTTTTTGACGACGTTTAATCAATGTCGGGTTTTGACGTTGATTTGACCATTGAATTTTGGTCATTTTCCAACCAATATACTACAACACATATACAACGTTTAAACAAAATGCTTTTTGACGACGTTTAATCAATGTTTGGTTCTGACGTTGATTTGACCATTGAATTTTGGTAATTTTCCAACCAATATACTACAACACAAATGCAACGTAGAAACAACATTCTTTGTGACAACGTTCATTCAACGTCAGGTTGTGACGTTGATCTGACCATTTGAAATTTGGTAATTTTCCAACTAATATACTACAACACATATACAACGCTGAAACAAAATGCTTTTTGATGACGTTTAATCAATGTCGGGTTCTGACGTTGATTTAACCATTGAATTTTGGTCATTTTCCAACCAAAGTACTACAGCACAAACACAACGTGGAAAGAACATGCTTTGTGAGGACGTTTATCCAACGTCAGGTTGTGACGTTGATCAGACCGTTGAAAATTTGGTCACTTCATCAACGTTGTCTCAATTTACAAACACAACCATTTTGCAACGTTGTCCCGATGTCCGTTTTAAAGGACATGTACGTTTAATCAACGTTGTATCAACGTCGTGTGCCTGCTGGGTTTCTTCGGTACCGACAAAAAAGCACAATGGATCTAATCATCGTTCAACAAAGAAAAAGGACACACTGTATTGTTAGAACATGCCATGTACATGTTCGAGACCATTTATTTTTGATGTAAACATAATGCATAGGCTATTATACATTTGTTCACAATATTACATTATGTTTTAAAATTGAGTATTTAAATAAAATATTGTTCTTTAAGTTGCTGACGATGCAATTTGCATTGACTTCATGCTTATGAATTAATTACAAAGTGCCAACAGGTGGTGCACTATGAGGAGCGCCACCTGTTGCGACTAAAACTAAAACTACTACTACAACTCGTACGAGTCCTGCTACTGCCGATAAACAACGATACCAGTTAGGACGAAGTGATATTTGCACCTACCGACCACGGTGAGCAGCATGTTGTCCAACAAGAGCGCCACAAACACGATGAAGAGGATGAGTTTCCGAGACTGTCTCTCCTCCCTGAGCCAGCTGAGGAGACGAAAGTGCCGCAAGGCGTCCAGGCTCCCCATGGTGCCGGTCCAACAACTACAACTGGTCCTGTGTGGACACGGAATCATTCATAATTCACGCATCAGCTCTCAGCAGCCAACATGAACGTCTCACCTGCGCTCAGGTCAGCTCAGCAGAAGCAGAAGGAGAAGAAAGAAGATGAGGAGGAGGAGGATGATGATGATGATGGTGAAGATCGACGTGCTGTCTTTCTACTGCCTGATGACGTCACTGAGCGCGCTCCGCGCACAACCCTCTAATTAACTGCATCCTAACAACAACAACGCCCCAAAAGTGTCTTCAGTAACTAACCGACATGTGTTATAATACTAACTATCCATCCATCCATTTTCTACCGCTTGTCTAACTAAATGAGTCAATTACTGAAGGAATTGAGTGTGAATGCTTATTGAGGGCGTATATCCTCATAAACTATTTTATATCTTCTTTTATAAAATAATACAATATTCCAGTGGTTCTCAAATGGGGGTACTTGAAGGTATGCCAAGGAGTACGTGAGATTTTTTTTAAAATAAATATTCTAAAAATAACAACAATTCAATAATACTTATTATTACAATATAATAATACTTCAACAAAATATGAATGTAGGTTCATAAACTGTGAAAAGAAAGGCAACAATGCAATATTCAGTGTTGACAGCTAGATTTTTTGTGGACATGTTCCATAAATATTGTTTATGTTTAAAATACTGCGATGAGGTGGCGACTTGTCCAGGGTGTACGCCCCCCCCCCCCCCCCCCCCACACCCGAAACCCCAAAAAGGGAATAAGTGGTAGAAAAATGGATGGATGGATGTTTAAAATATTCTTTTTTTGTGAAGAAATGTTTTGAATTAAGTTGATGAATCCAGATGGTTCTCTATTACAATCCCCAAAGAGGGCACTTTAAGTTGATGATTACTTCTATGTGTAGAAATCTTTATTTATAATAAGATCACTTGTTTATTTTTCCAACAAGTTTTTAGTTAAGTTTATATCTTTTTTTCCAAATAGTTCAAGAAAGACCACTACAAACAAGCAATATTTTGCACTGTTATACAATTTAATAAATCAGAAACTGATGACATAGTGCTGTATTTTACTTCTTTATCTCTTTTTTTCAACCAAAAATGCTTTGCTCTGATTAGGGGGTACTTGAATTAAAAACATTTTCACAGGGGGTACATCACTGAAAAAAGGTTGAGAAACACTCCCCGATTTTAACTGCATCCTAACAACAACGCCCCGAAAGTGTCTTCAGTAACTAACCGACATCTGTTATAATACTAACCATCCATCTATCCATTTTTCTACCGCTTGTCGAACTAAATGAGGCAATTACTGAAGGAATTGAGTGTGAATGCTCATTGAGGTATCCACATAAACTATTTTATATCTTCTTTTATAAGATAATACAATATTCCAGTGGTTCTCAAATGGGGGTACTTGAAGGTATGCCAAGGGGTACATGAGATTTTTTTTTAATAAATATTCTAGAAATAGCAACAATTCAAAAATCCATTATAAATATATTTATTGAATAATACTTCAACAAAATATGAATGTAAGTTCATAAACTGTGAAAAGAAATGCAACAATGCAATATTCAGTGTTGACAGATAGATTTTTTGTGGACATGTTCCATAAATATTGTTTATGTTTAAAATATTATATTTTTTGGAAGACATTTTTAGAATTAAGTTGATGAATCCAGATGGATCTCTATTACAATTCCCAAAGAGGGCACTTTAAAGGCCTACTGAAATTACATTTTCTTATTGGAAACGGGGATAGCAGGTCCATTCTAAGTGTCATACTTGATCATTTCGTGATATTGCCATATTTTTGCTGAAAGGATTTAGTAGAGAACATCCACGATAAAGTTCGCAACTTTCGGTGTTAAGAGAAAAGCCCTGCCTCTACCGGAAGTCGTAGACGATGACGTCACAAGTGGGGGGGCTCCTCACATATTCACATTATTTGTAATGGGAGCCTCCAACAAAAAGTTCTATTCGGACCGAGAAAACGGCAATTTCCCCATTAATTTGAGCGAGGATGAAAGATTTGTGTTTGAGGATATTGATAGCGACGGACTAGAAAAAAAAAAATTAGAAAAAAAAACAAGTTAAAAGCCCGGGTTTGAACTCAGGACTAGTCAGGACCTTCGTATTGTGAGGCAGAAGTACAAACCCCTGTTTCACCGTGCTGCCCCAAATGTTTCAGCTATCCATTATTTTAGTAATCGAGTATTCTTTTTATTAGTTTGTGAGATTAATTGGATAAAAACACACTTCATAGCCTCAATATGTATTTTAGAAAAAATACTTGAAATAACCGAAAAACATTCTGCTGATCATAAACTCTATTCTTTTTTTTTTTTTTAATTAATGCTTATCATCAACTTTGAAATTGCACTTTTAAAATATGTGTATTAATAATAAAATAAATTAAAAATGATGCGCCACACACCTTCGCTATATTACAACAGACGTGTGGAAACTATGTCCACATATTTAAGGTTCCAGGCTCTGCATGCGGGACTGATTTGATCAATTCGTATTAGTTACAGTCATTAAACAATTACTCGAAACAGATTTTTTCCTAATCAAATTAATCAATTAATTGTCGCAGACCTGATTCAGCCTGACTTCAAAGCAGCAACTCCAACGAAGTCTGTGCAAGAATATCCCACAACATGGTAGACTTACATACAGGATAAATTAGTGAAAAGCTGAGAAATGTCATGGAAGAGTTTGAATATTGCTGTGATTCTCAACCTTTTTTCAGTGATGTACCCCCTGTGAAGATTTTTTTGATTCAAGTACCCCCTAATCAGAGCAAAGCATTTTTGGTCAAAAAAAAAGAGCTAAAGAAGTAAAATACAACACTATGTCATCAGTTTCTGATTTATTAAATTGTATAACAGTGCAAAATATTGCTCATTTGTCGTGGTCTTTCTTGAACTATTTGGAAAAAAAGACATAAAAATAACAAAACATTTGTTGAAAAATAAACAAGTGATTTAATTGTAAATAAAGATTTCTACACATAGAAGTAATCATCAACTTAAAGGCCTACTGAAACCCACTACTACCGACCACGCAGTCTGATAGTTTATACATCAATGATGAAATATTAACATTGCAACACATGCCAATACGGCCTTTTTAGTTTACTAAATTACAATTTTAAATTTCCCGGGAGTTTCGTCTAAGAAACGTAGTGTAATGATGGCATGTACGCAAGACGTCACAGGTTGTTAGGAATATGAGCGCTGCACACACACAGAGCTAAAAGTCGTCTACTTTAACGGCATAATTATACAGTATTTTGGAGATCTGAGTTGCTGAATCTTTTCCAATTTGTTCAATTAATATTGGAGAAGTCACCATAGAAAGATGGAGTTGGGAAGCTTTAGCCTTTAGCCACACAAACACACGGTGATTCCTTGTTTAAAATTCCTGGAGGTGAAACTTTACTATGGATCAGAGCCCGGTCAAGTAAACATGGATCCCGACCAAATGTCAACCAGCAGGTTTTGGTGAGAAAATTGTAGTTAAAAAATCAGTTCTTACCGGAGAACTGCCGTCGACTCCCCTGAGACACTGCGCGTCAAGACACCCGTGGAGACACCCTTCCGACTATCAGGTACTATTTAACTCACTAAAACACTAGCAACACAATAGAAAGATAAAGGATTTCCCAGAATCATCCAAATAAATGTGTCTAAAAACATCGGAATCCGTCCCAATGCAATCGTGTTTTTTTGGGTTTTTTTAACTTTTTTTTTTCCCCCCTAGTCCGTCGCTATCAATATCCTCAAACACAAATCTTTCATCCTCGCTCAAATTAATGGGGAAATTGTCGTTTTCTCGGTCCAAATAGCACTTTTGGTTAGAGGCTCCTATTAAAAACAATGTGAATATGTGAGGAGCCCCCACGCGTGTGACGTCATCGTCTGCGACTTCCGGTAGAGGCAGGGCTTTTCTCTTAACACCGAAAGTTGCGAACTTTATCGTGGATGTTCTCTACTAAATCCTTTCAGCAAAAATATGGCAATATCACGAAATGATCAAGTATGACACTTAGAATGGACCTGCTATCTTCGTTTAAATAAGAAAATCTAATTTCAGTAGGCCTTTAAAATAATAAATTTTACTGCTGGTTTGTCCCACTCTTTTCCAACTACTGATAACAAATATTTTTATTTTATTAAAATATAATCAAAAGCAAGAATTTTTTTTTTTTTTACCACAATGTATGGTAATAGTAGTTCTATACAGCATGCTCAAATATGTTCATGTACATAAGATGTGTGATTGTCAATAATGTTAATGAGATTAATCCTTAATAAAATTCCCTTGAAGAAAAAAGTACCTTTTTAATTTAAAAAACAAAGCCTTTTACCCCAAAATGCGTTACTCATTGAAAGACAACCCAAAAATAATACAGTTTTAAAAACCCAGGAATTTAGTTAAAATAATACCCTAATAACCCACAAAATGGATCGTTCTTCAAAAAAATAACTCCCAAATTTAACCCAACCCTCGCAACTCATAAATTGGGATATCAAAGTAACCTAGCATTTTTTAGTGCATAGATGAGGGATTAGATGAGGGTCCGTGGTAGGCCACGTTTTGCGTGAATTCCCCGCATGCACAAGACATTGATATAACGTTGATTACACGTACATGTTGTTTAAAAACTGACTTTGGAAACAAAGTTGCAAAATAGTTGTATTTGTAAATTGAGACAGCGTTGATGTCTAACGTTGGATTCACATTGTTTTGTTGGTAAATGACCAGATTTTAATGGTCAAATCAACGTCATAAATGTCGTCAAAAAGCATGTCTTTTTAACGTTATGTATGCTTTGTAAAACCAGGTTCCCCAAACCAGGGACCGGTTTAATATATGCAGTATTTTCATGGACCGGCTTTATATGTGTGGCAGATAAAAACTGCAAAAAAAATTAACAAAAAAAGCCTTCGACTACAATCTAGCAAATTAACATTTTATATGTCCATTAATGTGCATTGTCCCATGTACTATAACAAAGGAGTTGTAATATACATCTATTAACAAGCTTATTGGTGTGTTTGGTGGGACAGGCGAAAATTAAGTCGGAGAAATGCGGTAGTTTATAAATACAATTATTCTTTCTGTGCGGCCCGGTATCAAATGCGTCACGGATTGCAATCGGTCCCCGGACCGGTGGTTGGGGACCAGTGTTTTAGAATATTGGTTTGTGAAATGACCAAAAGTCTATGGTCAAATCAACGTCAAAACCCAACATTGATTACACGTCGTCAAAAGCATGTTGTTTCAACGTAATGTGTGAGTTGCTCAACATAAGGACCTAATTTCAACAAGTTCTCAATGTTGTTTTAATGTCTTGTACCTGCTGGGTAAGAGCTTATTAGTGTATTCCGAGCCTCTTCCTGCTCTGTCACTGATGAAGGTATAATGGAATGTTCCCCGTGCATCCTCACTGTCCCCTATGGCAGTGGTTCTCAAACGTTTTTCTGTGATGTACACCCTGCGAACATTTTTTTGATTCAAGTACCCCCTAATCAGAGCAAAGCATTTTGGGTTGAAAAAAAGAGATAAAGAAGTAAAATACAGCACTATGTCATCAGTTTCTGATTTATTAAATTGTATAACAGTGCAAAATATTGCTCATTTGTAGTGGTCTTTCTTGAAATATTTGGAAAAAAAGATATACAAATAACTAAAAACTTGTGGAAAACTAAACAAGTGATTCAATTATAAATAAAGATTTCTACACATAGAAGTAATCATCAACTTAAAGTGCCCTCTTTGGGGATTGTAATAGAGATCCATCTGGATTCATCAACTTAATTTTAAACATTTCTTCACAAAAAAGAAATGTATAACATCAATATTTATGGAACATGTCTACATAAAAATCTAGCTGTCAACACTGAATATTGCATTGTTGCATTTCTTTTCACAGTTTATGAACTTACATTCATATTTTGCTGAAGTATTATTCAATAAATATATATATAAAGGACTCTTGAACTGTTGCTATTTTTAGAATATTTTTAAAAAATCTCACGTACCCCTTGGCATACCTTCAAGTACCCCCATTTGAGAACTGTTGCCCTATGGCGTACAGCGTTAATGCTGGTCTTATAGCATAATTGGTGTTGTCGTTCATCCATTCATCCATTTTCTACCGCTTGTCCTTCTCGGGGTCGCGGGGGTGTTGGAGTCAATACCAGTTGCACTCAAAAGGTTTGCAATTCCATCTTTGAATTATGTCGATTTATTTATTTACAATTTAATTCCCACAATTTTGTACAAACAATGCATCAAAATATTTTAAGTTTTAGTCAAAAAAGTATAAAAATCATTCTACATTAATCACATAAAAAAGATCGTTTTTTTTTTTTTTTAATGGGGGCACTCCAAATAAAATTCTGCTAACTCTATTGATCCGGTGGCCGTGTGCCGTGACAGTAATAGTGAAAAGAATGCAGAATGAAAACAAAGTATAGGTATCAAAAAAGTTGATTCATAAAAAAGAACCGGAACATCTTTGAAAATACAGTTTAAAATATTCAAGGAAATAACTGCACATTGTCCGGTTTAAATAAAAACATTATGATATTATATGATAGCGATATTCAGCCATCCATATTATACGGCTTGTCCCTTTGGGGGTGAATAAATACATTTCAAATAACATTTTTATGAGTGGTATTCTGTTTTTTTACTCCTAATTTGATATCAATATTGGAGTGTTTTGCATTTGCTCATACTGACATTAATCTGACACAGTATCAGCACAATTCATCGTCCGTTCTTTTATCATTTTCCATCTTCCATCTTCTTCCGTTTATCCGAGGTCTGGTTGCAGGGGCAGCAGCCCAAGCAGAGAAGCCCAGACTTCCTTCTCCACAGCCACTTCGTCCAGCTCCTCCCGGGGGATCCCAAAGCATTCCCAAGGCAGCTGGGAGACATAGTCTTTCCAATGTGTCCTGGGTCTTCCTCGTGGCCTCCTACCGGTTGGACGTGCCCCTAGGGAGGCGTTCGGGTGGCATCATGACCAGATGTCCGAACCATCTAATCTGGCTCCTCTCTTGAGGAGCAGTGACCTTACTTTGAGATCCTCCCGGATGACAGAGCTTCTCACCCTATCTCTGAGGGAGAGCCCTGCCACCCGACTGAGGAAACTCATTTTGACCGCTTGTACCCCTGATCTTGTCCTTTCGGTCATAACCCAAAGCTCATGACCATAGGTGAGGATGGGAACGTAGATCGACCTGTAAAATGGGAGCTTTGCCTTCCGGCTCAGGTCCTTTTTCACCACAATGGATCGATACAGCGTCCACATTACTGAAGACATCACACCGATCCACCTGTCGATCTCACGATCCATTCTTCCCTCAGTCATGAACAAGACTCCGTGGTACTTGAACTCCTCCACTTGAGGTAAGATCTCCTCCCTAACCTGGAAATAGCACTCCACCCTTTTCCGGCCGAGAACCATGGACTCGGACTTGGAGGTGCTGATTCCCATCCCAGTCGGTTCACACTCGGCTGCGAACCGATCCAGTGAGAGCTGAAGATCCTGGCCAGATGAAGCCATCAGGATCACATTATCTGCAAAAAGCAGAGCCCTAGTACTGCATCCACCAAACTGGATCCCCTCAACGCCCTGACTGGGCGTAGAAATTCTGTCCGTAAAAGTTATGAACAGAACCTGTGACAAAAGGCAGCCTTGGTGGAGTCCAACCCTCACTTTTATTATTTTGTTTTGTAAAATATTAGAAAAGGTTTTATCAGCAAATAATGGTACTTAAAACTAACTTTATAACACAATAGGCTTTTGAAGCGGAGTATTAAATTTCAGTGTTTAATATTGGCGACACCTAAAGGTCGCCATAATTCAGTACGCGCATAATGCAGAAAGTTGAATGATGCTGACACGTTTGTTACTGGATACTTTCTAATAGGCTTCTGCATTGGATATTTTGTGTCTGTAAATATGTGACAATAATTATTTGATACTTTTTTGTATTGACAAATGTGCTGATTTAAAATGCAATATTGTTCAATAAAGGACACGTATTACGTATGTCTAGCTTGTGTCTGACAATGATTATATATATACACATATATGTATATATACTGTATGTATATAGATGTGTGTATATATATATATATGTATGTGTGTGTATATATATATATATAAGTGTATGTATATATACATATATATATATATATATATATATATATATATATATTTTTTTTTTTCATATATTTTTGTATTTATTAAAGAAACTATTGCTGGTAGCAGTTTTTAAATAAGATATGGAGCACAATAATTAAAATTACATTCTATTAAAATTATTCAGAAATATTGTGATTTTTTTCTGTTGTTGTGTTTCCTTTGTAAACTTTCCATAAGCTGGTGTCATATCTCCTTGTTTAGACAGTGACGTCACTAGTTAAAATGTTTTTCTCACTTTAAACAAACTAAGCACACAGATCATTACATAACAGTCAAGAAGAAAAAATACGCACAATCCAATCCATTCAAATCCACTTTATTTCTATAGCACTATTTAAACAACAAAATGTTTCCAAAGTGCTGCACAACAATATTAAAAACAACATACAAATACTATCCTGAGCTCCACCAATGACTGAATGAAAACAAAAAATAAAAATAAATACATATAAAACCAATATGAAATAAATTTGATTAAAAACAATTTTAAGGGTGAAACCAATTAAAACAGTAAATAGAAATCTAAATTTTAAAAACTCAGAGGACAACAGAGGACCACGAAACTCAAGTAGGTTTAAAAGCCACAGAATAAAAATGGGTCTTAAGACGAGACATAAAACACTCCACTGTGGGAGCAGTTCAAATATGGAGGGGCAGAGTGTTCCAGAGCTTAGGGCCGACCAGAGAGAAGAGCGCAGGATTGTAAGTCCGATTGAGGTCCAAGATATAATGAGGTGCCAGTCCATGTGCAGCTTTAAAAACAAAGAGCAAGATTTTAAAATCAATTCTAAAATGAACATGGAGCCAGTGCAAACTTTCAAGGATTGGTGTTATAGGCTGGCGTTTCCTGGCTCCTGTTAAAGTCGTGCTGTCGCGTTCTGGACTAACTGCAACCGGGAGAGAGCTTTTTGGCTAATGCCAACATAAAGTGCATTGCAGTAGTCCAGGCGACTTGAAATAAAAGCATGCACGACTTGTTCAAAAAGGTTAAAAGATAACAACGGTTTTACCTATGCTAAAAGACGAAGATGATAAAAACACGATTTTAAAACGCCATTGTCTTGTTTGTCAAGTTTAAAATCACTGTACATAGTGACGCCAACGCTAGTGACCTCGGGACGCACATAATTTTGCAATGGCCCCAAGTCACAAATAATAAGGAAAAATACAACGTGTGTACGTATATACAATTATAAGTAAAACTAGAGTCAAAAATTAAGACATCATAAAGATATCAATAAAGAATTGTATTGACGGGTAAATAATGTCCGTGTGAATGTTCAGCACACTCCCGAGCTCTATAAACACAGAACTGATACTGTGTTGTTGTTGTTACAAAATGGCACCATCTGCTGGATTAAAAAAGTAACTGTATTTGACCTACAGATATAATGATTTGTATATACATAGAGATACTGTATATACATATACTATCCATCCATTTTTTACCGCTTATTCCCTTTTGGGGTCGCGGGGGGTGCTGGAGCCTATCTCAGCTGCATTCGGGCATTAAGCGGTGTGGACCCTGGACAAGTCGCCACCTCATCGCAGGGCCAACACAGATAGACAGACAACATTCACACTCACATTCACACACTAGGGCCAATTTAGTGTTGCCAATCAACCTATCCCAAAGTGCATGTTTTTGCAAGTGGGAGGAAGCCGGAGTACTCGGAGGGAACCCACGCATTCACGGGGAGAACATGCAAACTCCACAAAGAAAGATCCCGAGCCTGGATTTGAACCCAGGACTGCAGAACCTTCGTATTGTGAGGCAGACACACTAACCCCTCTGCCACCGTGAAACACTATATATGTATGTATGTATGTATGTATATATATATATATATATATATATATATATATATATATATATATATATATATATATATATATATATATATATATATATATATATATATATATATATATATATATATATATATATATATATATATATATATACATACATACATAATACCCTAATACATATACACCCATTGGATTTGACCAATGGGTGTATATGTTTTTTTGTGTTAGTGTATATATATACATATATACACACGTGCACACACACACACATATATGGCAGCACGGTGGCCATGGGTTGGTGCATGTGCCTCACAATACTCAGGTCCTGAGTAGTCCTGTGTTCAATCCCGGGCTAGGGATCTTTCTGTGTGGGGTTTGCATGTCCTCCCTGTGACTGCGTGGGTTCCCTCCGGGTACTCCGGCTTCCTCCCACCTCCAAAGACATGCACCTGGGGATCAGTTGAATGGCAACACTAAATTGGCCCTAGTGTGTGAATGTGAGTGGGAATGTTGTCCATCTGTCTGTGTTGGTCCTGTGATGAGGTGGCGACTTGTCCAGGGTCCACACCGCTTAATGCCCGAATGCAGCTGAGATAGGCTCCAGCACCCCCCGCGACCCCAAAAGGGAAGAGCGGTAGGAAATGGGTGGATGGATGGATGGATATATACATGTATTTTTTCCCTGGATAAATAACTGTGCAGAAAGTAAGAGACTGAATCACCAACACGCAACTCTTTGTTTGGACACTCAATTCAACAAAATGTTTATTTACAATAAATATAAATTCGACATTTACTCGGTAACATCGATTTTCATTTTAAACGTTCCATTTATGATTATGATGACAATAAAGTTCCTTGAATCCATGAATGTATACATTTATATGTATTTCATATTATTTTCTGCATGTGAAATACAGTTATTCTCTATCAAATATATTTTTTGTTTGGAACAGAACCCAGCATTGATTAAACGTTGTCAACTCATCCATGCGGACTGGACACTGGCCGAGAGTTAATGGGTGGGTGATGGTGGAGTCGGCTCGCTTGGTTGCTTTGTTGGGTCTGCTTCTGTCTCTGGCCATGCTACCACCACCACAACAGACGATGGCGTGGAACACCACAGAGGCCACAACAGTGTATATGTTTTTTTGTGTTAGTTTTTTTGTTGTTGTTTTACTTTTGTAGCTGTATGTAGAAATGGCTGGCTCTGCTCTTTTAATGTACAGTGGGGCGAAAAAGTATTTAGTCAGTGTGGAGGAGCGTAGTCGCGCGTCCCCTGCGGGCGGGGTGTGTGCAGGGGACGCGCAGCCATGAAGCAGCCAACAGGTGAGTGGATAATCTCAGCTGGAACGAGTTATCTAATCACCTGTTCCCTTTATTAGCAGGGCCAGAGACCATGAGGGGGGCCTTCTTCGTGAGGACAAAGGAGACTGAGAGGCTGAAAAGCGGAGAGAGTGAACACTGTATAAAATAAACCCGATTGCCGAGAGCAAAAAAAAGAGGGACTTTGGAAACGAATGTGAATGTAACCCACAGACACACAACAAGGGGGGTCCACGGGGTTGTCTCATTTCCTCTGCTTGTGCATTGCAGGGTACCTGCGCTGGATATGGAGGGCTTCCCTCACAGATGGCGCCTCGAACCCCAGGGCCGGTGTGCTGGGAGTGCGGCCAACCTGGGCATGTACGCCGGGAGTGCTCCATGATGGAGGTGGGGCAGGTGTTACAGGTTGTCGGGCCTCCAGCACCCGCCCCCGATTCAGGGGAGACATACTGTGTCCCGGTAAGGGTACAAGGGAGTGTTTACCGGGCAATGGTTTTCATTATTTATTTATGAGCCCTAACATATGCCGTATATATGGTGAGTAGCTATTTTTCTAATCAGCCTGGTCAATAAATAATAAATAGATAAATGGGTTATACTATATAGCGCTTTTCTACCTTCAAGGTACTCAAAGCGCTTTGACACTATTTCCACATTCACCCATTCACACACACGTTCACAGATTGTTAGCGGGAGCTGCCAAACACTTGGTTTCATATCATTTGACAAGGTTTATCCTGTTAAACTCTAACGAGGCTTGATATTAATATTGAATATGATTCAAATCAATCAGTGTCAAAATTTGGTTAAGAGCCCCTGTTCTATGTGAAACATCCAGCCATCATTTGATTTTATAATGAATTATTGATGTAATTCTGCTGTAGTGAGAACACAACATAATCAATGAATATTAAAGCGAAAGCGTTGCAACTGTAAAGTCATGTATATATGGTCATGTTATAACCCTTGGCTGCAGCACCATCGTGTGGTACTCTGATCTCACTTCAGGTCTTTGCCTGAAGTGAGATATATATATATATATATATATATATATATATATATATATATACATACATACATATATAGTGCTTCACGGTGGCAGAGGGGTTAGTGTGTCTGCCTCACAATACAAAGGTTCAAATCCAGGCTTGGGATCTTTCTTTGTGGAGTTTGCATGTTCTCCCCGTGAATGCGTGGGTTCCCTCCGGGTACTCCGGCTTCCTCCCACTTGCTAAAACATGCACCTGGGGATAGGTTGATTGGCAACACTAAATTGGCCCTAGTGTGTGAATGTGAGTGTGAATGTTGTCTGTCTATCTGTGTTGGCCCTGCGATGAGGTGGCGACTTGTCCAGGGTGTCCTCGCCTTCCGCCCGATTGTAGCTGAGATAGGCGCCAGCGCCCCCCGCGACCCCAAAAGGGAAGAAGCGGTAAAAAATGGATGGATAGTATATGTATATACAGTATCTCTATGTATATACAAATCATTATATCTTTAGGTCAAATACAGTTACTTTTTTAATCCAGCAGATGGTGCCTTTTTTGTAACAACAACACAGTATCAGTTCAGTGTTTATAGAGCTCGGGAGTGTGCTGAACATTCACACAGACATTATTTACCCGTCAATACAGATCTTTATTGACATCTTTATGATGTCTTAATTTTTGACTCTAGTTTTACTTATAATTGTATATACGTACACACGTTGTATTTTTCCTTATTATTTGTGACTTGGGGCCATTGCAAAATTATGTGCGTCCCGAGGTCACTAGCGTTGGCGTCACTATGTACAGTGATTTTAAACTTGACAAACAAGACAATGGCGTTTTAAAATCGTGTTTTTATCATCTTCGTCTTTTAGCAAAGGTAAAACCGTTGTTATCTTTTAACCTTTTTGAACAAGTCGTGCATGCTTTTATTTCAAGTCGCCTGGACTACTGCAATGCACTTTATGTTGGCATTAGCCAAAAAGCTCTCTCCCGGTTGCAGTTAGTCCAGAACGCGACAGCACGACTTTAACAGGAGCCAGGAAATGCCAGCCTATAACACCAATCCTTGAAAGTTTGCACTGGCTCCATGTTCATTTTAGAATTGATTTTAAAATCTTGCTCTTTGTTTTTAAAGCTGTACATGGACTGGCACTTCATTATATCTCGGACCTCAATCGGACTTACAATCCTGCGCTCTTCTCTCTGGTCGGCCCTAAGCTCTGGAACACTCTGCCCCTCCATATTTGAACTGCTCCCACAGTGGAGTGTTTTATGTCTCGTCTTTAGACCCATTTTTATTCTGTGGCTTTTAAACCTACGTGAGTTGCGTGGTCCTCTGTTGTCCTCTGTGTTTTTAAAATTTAGATTTGTATTTACTGTTTTAATTGGTTTCACCCTTAAAATTGTTTTTAATCAAATGTATTTTATATTGGTTTTATATGTATTTATTTTTATTTTTTGTTTTCATTCAGTCATTGGTGGAGCTCAGGATAGTATTTGTATGTTGTTTTTAATATTGTTGTGCAGCACTTTGCAAACCTTTTGTTGTTTAAATGTGCTATAGAAATAAAGTGGATTTGAATGGATTGGATTGTGCGTATTTTTTTTCTTGACTGTTATGTAATGATCTGTGTGCTCAGTTTGTTTAAAGTGAGAAAAACATTTTAACTAGTGACGTCACTGTCTAAACAAGGAGATATGACACCAGCTTATGGAAAGTTTACAAAGGAAACACAACAGAAAAAAATCACAATATTTCTGAATAATTTTAATAGAATGTAATTTTAATTATTGTGCTCCATATCTTATTTAAAAACTGCTACCAGCAATAGTTTCTTTAATAAATACATCAATATATGAAAAAAATATATATATATATATATGTATATATATATATATGTATGTATATATACATACACTTATATTTATATATATACAAACACACATATATATATATACACACATCTATATACATACAGTATATATACATATATGTGTATATATATAATCATTGTCACACACAAGCTAGACATACGTAATACGTGTCCTTTATTGGACAATATTGCATTTTAAATCAGCACATTTGTCAATACAAAAAAGTATCAAATAATTATTTCCACATATTTACAGACACAAAATATCCAATGCAGAAGCCTATTAGAAAGTATCCAGTAACAAACGTGTCAGCATCATTCAACTTTCTGCATTATGCGCGTACTGAATTATGGCGACCTTTAGGTGTCGCCAATATTAAACACTGAAATTTAATACCCTGCTTCAAAAGCCTATTGTGTTATAAAGTTAGTTTTAAGTACCATTATTTGCTGATAAAACCTTTTCTAATATTTTACAAAACAAAATAATAAAAGTGAGGGTTGGACTCCACCAAGGCTGCCTTTTGTCACAGATTCTGTTCATAACTTTTACGGACAGAATTTCTACGCCCAGTCAGGGCGTTGAGGGGATCCAGTTTGGTGGATGCAGTACTAGGGCTCTGCTTTTTGCAGATGATGTGATCCTGATGGCTTCATCTGGCCAGGATCTTCAGCTCTCACTGGATCGGTTCGCAGCCGAGTGTGAACCGACTGGGATGGGAATCAGCACCTCCAAGTCCGAGGCCATGGTTCTCGGCCAGAAAAGGGTGGAGTGCTATCTCCAGGTTAGGGAGGAGATCTTACCTCAAGTGGAGGAGTTCAAGTACCACGGAGTCTTGTTCATGACTGAGGGAAGAATGGATCGTGAGATCAACAGGTGGATCGGTGTGATGTCTTCAGTAATGTGGACGCTGTATCGATCCATTGTGGTGAAGAAGGACCTGAGCCGGAAGGCAAAGCTCCCATTTTACAGGTCGATCTACGTTCCCATCCTCACCTATGGTCATGAGCTTTGGGTTATGACCGAAAGGACAAGATCAGGGGTACAAGCGGTCAAAATGAGTTTCCTCAGTCGGGTGGCAGGGCTCTCCCTCAGAGATAGGGTGAGAAGCTCTGTCATCCGGGAGGATCTCAAAGTAAGGTCACTGCTCCTCAAGAGAGGAGCCAGATTAGGTGGTTCGGACATCTGGTCATGATGCCACCCGAACGCCTCCCTAGGGGCACGTCCAACCGGTAGGAGGCCACGAGGAAGACCCAGGACACATTGGAAAGACTATGTCTCCCAGCTGCCTTGGGAATGCTTTGGGATCCCCCGGGAGGAGCTGGACGAAGTGGCTGTGGAGAAGGAAGTCTGGGCTTCTCTGCTTGGGCTGCTGCCCCTGTAACCAGACCTCGGATAAACGGAAGAAGATGGAAGATGGAAAATGATAAAAGAACAGACGATGAATTGTGCTGATACTGTGTCATATTAATGTCAGAATGAGCAAATGCACAACACTCCAACATTGATATCAAATTAGAAGTAAAAAAAACAATACCACTCATAAAAATGTTATTTGAAATGTATTTATTCACCTCCAAAGGGACAAGCCGTATAATATGGATGGCTGGATATCGCTATCATATAATATCATAATGTTTTTACTTAAACCGGACAATGTGCAGTTATTTCCTTGAATATTTTAAACTGTATTTTCAAAGATGTTCCGGTTCTTTTTTATGAATCAACTTTTTTGATACCTATACTTTGTTTTCATTCTGCATTCTTTTCACTATTACTGTCACGGCACACGCCCACCGGATCAATAGAGTTAGCAGAATTTTATTTAGAGTGCCCCCATTAAAAAAAAAAAAAAAAAAACGATCTTTTTCATGTGATTAATGTGGAATGATTTTTATACTTTTTTGACTAAAACTTAAAATATGTTGATGCATTTTTTGTACAAAATTGTGGGAATTAAATTGTAAATAAATAAATCGACATAATTCAAAGATAGAATTGCAAACCTTTTGAGTGCAGCTGGTATTGACTCCAACACCCCCGCGACCCCGAGAAGGACAAGCGGTAGAAAATGGATGAATGGATGAACGACAACACCAATTATGCTATAAGACCAGCATTAACGCTGTACGCCATAGGGCAACAGTTCTCAAATGGGGGTACTTGAAGGTATGCCAAGGGGTACGTGAGATTTTTTTTAAATATTCTAAAAATAGCAACTATTCAAGAGTCCTTTATAAATACATTTATTGAATAATACTTCAGCAAAATATGAATGTAAGTTCATAAACTGTGAAAAGAAATGCAACAATGCAATATTCAGTGTTGACAGATAGATTTTTTTGTAGACATGTTCCATAAATATTGATGTTATACATTTCTTTTTTTGTGAAGAAATGTTTAGAATTAAGTTGATGAATCCAGATGGATCTCTATTACAATCCCCAAAGAGGGCACTTTAAGTTGATGATTACTTCGATGTGTAGAAATCTTTATTTATAATTGAATCACTTGTTTAGTTTTCCACAAGTTTTTAGTTATTTGTATATCTTTTTTTCCAAATATTTCAAGAAAGACCACTACAAATGAGCAATATTTTGCACTGTTATACAATTTAATAAATCAGAAACTGATGACATAGTGCTGTATTTTACTTCTTTATCTCTTTTTTTCAACCCAAAATGCTTTGCTCTGATTAGGAGGTACTTGAATTAAAAAAATGTTCGCAGGGTGTACATCACAGAAAAACGTTTGAGAACCACTGCCATAGGGGACAGTGAGGATGCACGGGGAACATTCCACTATACCTTCATCAGTGACAGAGCAGGAAGAGGCTCGGAATACACTAATAAGCTCTTACCCAGCAGGTACAAGACATTAAAACAACATTGAGAACTTGTTGAAATTAAGTCCTGACGTTGAGCAACTCACACATTACGTTGAAACAACATGCTTTTTGACGACGTGTAATCAATGTTGGGTTTTGACGTTAATTTGACCATAGACTTTTGGTCATTTCACAAACCAATATTCTAAAACAGTGGTCCCCAACCACCGGTCCGGGGACCGATTGCAATCCGTGACGCATTTGATACCGGGCCGCACAGAAAGAATAATTGTATTTATAAACTACCGCATTTTCTCCGACTTAATTTTCGCCTGTCCCACTAAACACACCAATAATCTTATTAATAGATGTATATTACAACTCCTTTGTTATAGTACATGGGACAATGCACATTAATGGACATATAAAATGTTAATTTGCTAGATTGTAGCCGAAGGCTATTTTTTGTTAATTTTTTTTGCAGTTTTTATCTGCCACACATATAAAGCCGGTCCATGAAAATACTGCATATATTAAACCGGTCCCTGGTTTGGGGAACCTGGTTTTACAAAGCATACATAACGTTAAAACGACATGCTTTTTGACGACATTTATGACGTTGATTTGACCATTAAAATCTGGTCATTTACCAACAAAACAATGTGAATCCAACGTTAGACATCAACGCTGTCTCAATTTACAAATACAACTATTTTGCAACTTTGTTTCCAAAGTCAGTTTTTAAACAACATGTACGTGTAATCAACGTTGTATCAATGTCTTGTGCATGCGGGGAATTCACGCAAAACGTGGCCTACCACGGACCCTCATCTAATCCCTCATCTATGCACTAAAAAATGCTAGGTTACTTTGATATCCCAATTTATGAGTTGCAAGGGTTGGGTTAAATTTGGGAGTTATTTTTTTGAAGAACAATCCATTTTGTGGGTTATTAGGGTATTATTTTAACTAAATTCCTGGGTTTTTAAAACTGTATTATTTTTGGGTTGTCTTTCAGTGAGTAACGCATTTTGGGGTAAAAGGCTTTGTTTTTTTAAATTAAAAAGGTACTTTTTTCTTCAAGGGAATTTTATTAAGGATTAATCTCATTAACATTATTGACAATTACACATCTTATGTACATGAACATATTTGAGCATGCTGTATAGAACTACTATTTCCATACATGGCAATTGTGGTAAAAAAAAAAATTCTTGCTTTTGATTATATTTTAATAAAATTAAAATATTTGTTATCAGTAGTTGGAAAAGAGTGGGACAAACCAGCAGTAAAATGTATTATTTTAAAGGCCTACTGAAATGAGATGTTCTTATTTAAACGAAGATAGCAGGTCCATTCTATGTGTCATACTTGATCATTTCGTGATATTGCCATATTTTTGCTGAAAGGATTTAATAGAGAACATCCACGATAAAGTTCGCAACTTTCGGTGTTAAGAGAAAAGCCCTGCCTCTACCGGAAGTCGCAGACGATGACGTCACACGCGTGGGGGCTCCTCACATATTCACATTGTTTTTAATAGGAGCCTCCAACCAAAAGTGCTATTTGGACCGAGAAAACGACAATTTCCCCATTAATTTGAGCGAGGATGAAAGATTTGTGTTTGAGGATATTGATAGCTACGGACTAGGGGGGAAAAAAAAAGAAGTAAAAAAACCCCAAAAAAACACGATTGCATTGGGACGGATTCCGATGTTTTTAGACACATTTATTTGGATAATTCTGGGAAATCCCATATCTTTCTATTGTGTTGCTAGTGTTTTAGTGAGTTAAATAGTACCTGATAGTCGGAAGGGTGTCTCCACGGGTGTCTTGACGCGCAGTGTCTTAGGGGAGTCGACGGCAGTTCTCCGGTAAGAACTGATTTTTTAACTACAATTTTCTCACTAAAACCTGCTGGTTGACATTTGGTCGGGATCCATAGTAAAGTTTCACCTCCAGGAATTTTAAACAAGGAATCACCGTGTGTTTGTGTGGCTAAAGGCTAAAGCTTCCCAACTCCATCTTTCTACTGTGACTTCTCCAATATTAATTGAACAAATTGGAAAAGATTCAGCAACTCAGATCTCCAAAATACTGTATAATTATGCCGTTAAAGTAGACGACTTTTAGCTGTGTGTGTGTGCAGCGCTCATATTCCTAACAACCCGTGACGTCTTGCGTACATGCCATCATTACACTACGTTTCTTAGACGAAACTCCCGGGAAATTTAAAATTGTAATTTAGTAAACTAAAAAGGCCGTATTGGCATGTGTTGCAATGTTAATATTTCATCATTGATGTATAAACTATCAGACTGCGTGGTCGGTAGTAGTGGGTTTCAGTAGGCCTTTAAGTTGATGATTACTTCTATGTGTAGAAATCTTTATTTACAATTAAATCACTTGTTTATTTTTCAACAAATGTTTTGTTATTTGTATGTCTTTTTTTCCAAATAGTTCAAGAAAGACCACGACTAATGAGCAATATTTTGCACTGTTATACAATTTAATAAATCAGAAACTGATGACATAGTGTTGTATTTTACTTCTTTAGCTCTTTTTTTTTGACCAAAAATGCTTTGCTCTGATTAGGGGGTACTTGAATTAAAAAAATGTTTACAGGGGGTACATCACTGAAAAAAGGTTGAGAATCACAGCAATATTCAAACTCTTCCATGACATTTCTCAGCTTTTCACTAATTTATCCTGTATGTAAGTCTACCATGTTGTGGGATATTCTTGCACAGACTTCGTTGGAGTTGCTGCTTTGAAGTCAGGCTGAATCAGGTCTGCGACAATTAATTGATTAATTTGATCAGAAAAAAATCTGTTTCGAGTAATTGTTTAATGACTGCAACTAATACGAATTGATCAAATCAGTCCCGCATGCAGAGCCTGGAACCTTAAATATGTGGACATAGTTTCCACACGCCTGTTGTAATATAGCGAAGGTGTGTGGCGCATCATTTTTAATTTATTTTATTATTAATACACATATTTTAAAAGTGCAATTTCAAAGTTGATGATAAGCATGAATTTTTTTTTAGAAAAAAGGAATAGAGTTTATGATCAGCAGAATGTTTTTCGGTTATTTCAAGTATTT
The DNA here is from genome assembly GCF_033978795.1 of Nerophis ophidion. Lineage (NCBI taxonomy): Eukaryota > Metazoa > Chordata > Actinopteri > Syngnathiformes > Syngnathidae > Nerophis > Nerophis ophidion. The sequence continues at coordinate 48,560,115 of NC_084619.1, forward strand.
TTTCTAAAATACATATTGAGGCTATGAAGTGTGTTTTTATCCAATTAATCTCACAAACTAATAAAAAGGTTACTCGATTACTAAAATAATGGATAGCTGAAACATTTGGGGCAGCACAGTGAAACAGGGGTTGGTACTTCTGCCTCACAATACGAAGGTCCTGACTAGTCCTGAGTTCAAACCCGGGCTTTTAACTTGTTTTTTTTTCTAATTTTTTTTTTTCTAGTCCGTCGCTATCAATATCCTCAAACACAAATCTTTCATCCTCGCTCAAATTAATGGGGAAATTGCCGTTTTCTCGGTCCGAATAGAACTTTTTGTTGGAGGCTCCCATTACAAATAATGTGAATATGTGAGGAGCCCCCCCACTTGTGACGTCATCGTCTACGACTTCCGGTAGAGGCAGGGCTTTTCTCTTAACACCGAAAGTTGCGAACTTTATCGTGGATGTTCTCTACTAAATCCTTTCAGCAAAAATATGGCAATATCACGAAATGATCAAGTATGACACTTAGAATGGACCTGCTATCCTCGTTTCAAATAAGAAAATGTAATTTCAGTAGGCCTTTAAAGTGCCCTCTTTGGGAATTGTAATAGAGATCCATCTGGATTCATCAACTTAATTCTAAAAATGTCTTCCAAAAAATATAATATTTTAAACATAAACAATATTTATGGAACATGTCCACAAAAAATCTGTCTGTCAACACTGAATATTGCATTGTTGCATTTCTTTTCACAGTTTATGAACTTACATTCATATTTTGTTGAAGTATTATTCAATAAATATATTTATAAACTATTTTTGAATTGTTGCTATTTCTAGAATATTTATTTAAAAAAATCTCATGTACCCCTTGGCATACCTTCAAGTACCCCCATTTGAGAACCACTGGAATATTGTATTATTTTATAAAAGAAGATATAAAATAGTTTATGTGGATACCTCAATGAGCATTCACACTCAATTCCTTCAGTAATTGCCTCATTTAGTTAGACAAGCGGTAGAAAATGGATGGATGGATAGTTAGTATTATAACACATGTCGGTTAGTTACTGAAGACACTTTTGGGGCGTTGTTGTTGTTAGGATGCAGTTAATTAGAGGGTTGTGCGCGGAGCGCGCTCAGTGACGTCATCAGGCAGTAGAAAGACAGCACGTCGATCTTCACCATCATCATCATCATCCTCCTCCTCCTCATCTTCTTTCTTCTCCTTCTGCTTCTGCTGAGCTGACCTGAGCGCAGGTGAGACGTTCATGTTGGCTGCTGAGAGCTGATGCGTGAATTATGAATGATTCCGTGTCCACACAGGACCAGTTGTAGTTGTTGGACCGGCACCATGGGGAGCCTGGACGCCTTGCGGCACTTTCGTCTCCTCAGCTGGCTCAGGGAGGAGAGACAGTCTCGGAAACTCATCCTCTTCATCGTGTTTGTGGCGCTCTTGTTGGACAACATGCTGCTCACCGTGGTCGGTAGGTGCAAATATCACTTCGTCCTAACTGGTATCGTTGTTTATCGGCAGTAGCAGGACTCGTACGAGTTGTAGTAGTAGTTTTAGTTTTAGTCGCAACAGGTGGCGCTCCTCATAGTGCACCACCTGTTGGCACTTTGTAATTAATTCATAAGCATGAAGTCAATGCAAATTGCATCGTCAGCAACTTAAAGAACAATATTTTATTTAAATACTCAATTTTAAAACATAATGTAATATTGTGAACAAATGTATAATAGCCTATGCATTATGTTTACATCAAAAATAAATGGTCTCGAACATGTACATGGCATGTTCTAACAATACAGTGTGTCCTTTTTCTTTGTTGAACGATGATTAGATCCATTGTGCTTTTTTGTCGGTACCGAAGAAACCCAGCAGGCACACGACGTTGATACAACGTTGATTAAACGTACATGTCCTTTAAAACGGACATCGGGACAACGTTGCGAAATGGTTGTGTTTGTAAATTGAGACAACGTTGATGAAGTGACCAAATTTTCAATGGTCTGATCAACGTCACAACCTGACGTTGGATAAACGTCCTCACAAAGCATGTTCTTTCCACGTTGTGTTTGTGCTGTAGTACTTTGGTTGGAAGATGACCAAAATTCAATGGTTAAATCAACGTCAGAACCCGACATTGATTAAACGTCATCAAAAAGCATTTTGTTTCAGCGTTGTATATGTGTTGTAGTATATTAGTTGGAAAATTACCAAATTTCAAATGGTCAGATCAACGTCACAACCTGACGTTGAATGAACGTTGTCACAAAGCATGTTGTTTCTACGTTGCATTTGTGTTGTAGTATATTGGTTGGAAAATTACCAAAATCCAATGGTCAAATCAACGTCAGAACGAAACATTGATTAAACGTCGTCAAAAAGCATTTTGTTTAAACGTTGTATATGTGTTGTAGTATATTGGTTGGAAAATGACCAAAATTCAATGGTCAAATCAACGTCAAAACCCGACATTGATTAAACGTCGTCAAAAAGAATTCTGTTTCAACATTGTATATGTGTTGTAGTATATTGGTTGGAAAATGACCAAATTTCAATGGTTAAATCAACGTCAGAACCCGACATTGATTAAACGTCGTCAAAAAGCATGTTGTTTCAACGTTGCATTTGTGTTGTAGTATATTGGTTGGAAAATTACCAAAATTCAATGGTTAAATCAACGTCAGAACCCAACATTGATTAAACGTCGTCAAAAAGCATTTTGTTTCAACGTTGTATATGTGTTGTAGTATAATGGTTGGAAAATGACCAAATTTCAATGGTTAAATCAACGTCAGAACCCGAAATTAATTAAACGTCGTCAAAAAGCATTTATCTTCAACATTGTATATGTGTTGTAGTATAATGGTTGGAAAATGACCAACTTTCAATGGTTAAATCAACGTCAGAACCCGACATTGATTAAACGTCGTCAAAAAGCATGTTGTTTCAACGTTGCATTTGTGTTGTAGTATATTGGTTGGAAAATTACCAACATTCAATGGTTAAATCAACGTCAGAACCCAACATTGATTAAACGTCGTCAAAAAGCATTTTGTTTCAACGTTGTTTATGTGTTGTAGTATATTGGTTGGAAAATGACCAAATTTCAATGGTTAAATCAACGTCACTACCTGACATTGAAATAACGTTGTCACAAAGCATCCTATCCCCTGGTACATGTCTTTGGAAGTGGGAGGAAGCCGGAGTATCCAGACGGAAGCCGGAGTATCCAGAGGGAAGCCGGAGTATCCGGAGGGATTGACCAAAATTAAATGGTCAAATCAACGTCAGAACCCGACATTGATTAAACGTCGTCAAAAAGCATGTTGTTTCAACGTTGCATTTGTGTTGTAGTATATTGGTTGGAAAATGACAGAATTTCAAATGGTCGATCAACGTCACAACTTGACATTGAATGAACGTTGTCACAAAGCATGTTGTTTCTACGTTGCATTTGTGTTGTAGTATATTGGTTGGAAAATGACCAAAATTCAATGGTCAAATCAACGTCAAAACCCGACATTGATTAAACGTCGTCAAAAAGAATTTTGTTTCAACATTGTATATGTGTTGTAGTATATTGGTTGGAAAATGACCAAATTTCAATGGTTAAATCAACGTCAGAACCCAACATTGATTAAACGTCGTCAAAAAGCATGTTGTTTCAACGTTGCATTTGTGTTGTAGTATATTGGTTGGAAAATTACCAAAATTCAATGGTTAAATCAACGTCAGAACCCAACATTGATTAAACGTCGTCAAAAAGCATTTTGTTTCAACATTGTATATGTGTTGTAGTATATTGGTTGGAAAATGACCAAATTTCAATGGTTAAATCAACGTCAGAACCCGACATTGATTAAACGTCGTCAAAAAGCATTTTTCTTCAACATTGTAAATGTGTTGTAGTGTAATGGTTGGAAAATGACCAACTTTCAATGGTTAAATCAACGTCGGAACCCGACATTGATTAAACGTCGTCAAAAAGAATGTTGTTTCAACGTTGCATTTGTGCTGTAGTATATTGGTTGGAAAATTAACAAAATTCAATGGTTAAATCAGCGTCAGAACCCAACATTGATTAAACGTCATCAAAAAGCATTTTGTTTCAACGTTGTATATGTGTTGTAGTATATTGGTTGGAAAATGACCAAATTTCTATGGTTTAATAAACGTGAGAACCCGACATTGATTAAACTTCGTCAAAAAGCATTTTGTTTCAACATTGTATATGTGTTGTAGTATAATGGTTGGACAATGACCAACTTTCAATGGTTAAATCAACGTCAGAACCCGACATTGATTACACGTCGTCAAAAAGCATGTTGTTTCAACGTTGCATTTGTGTTGTAGTATATTGGTTGGAAAACTACCAAAATTCAATGGTTAAATCAACGTCAGAACCCAACATTGATTAAACGTCGTCAAAAAGCATTTTGTTTCAACGTTGTATATGTGTTGTAGTATATTGGTTGGAAAATGACCACATTTCAATGGTTAAATCAACGTCAAAACCCGACATTGATTAAACGTTGTCAAAAAGCATTTTCTTCAACATTGTATATGTGTTGTAGTATAATGGTTGGAAAATGACCAACTTTCAATGGTTAAATCAACGTCAGAACCCGACATTGATTAAACGTCGTCAAAAAGCATGTTGTTTCAACGTTGTATATGTGTTGAAGTATATTGGTTGGAAAATGACCAAATTTCAATGGTCAAATCAACGTCAGAACCCAACATTGATTAAACGTCGTCGAAAAGAATTTTGTTTCAAGGTTGCATTTGTGTTGTAGTATATTGGTTGGAAAATTACCAAAATTCAATGGTCAAATCAATGTCAAAACCCATGGATTAAACGTCGTCACAAAGCATGTTGTTTCAACGTTGCATTTGTGTTGTAGTATAGTGATTGAAAATTGACCGAATTTCAAATGGTCAGATCAACGTAACAACCTGACATTGAATGAACGTTGTCACAAAGCATGTTGTTTCAACGTTGCATTCGTGTTGTAGTATATTGGTTGGAAAATGACCAAAATTCAATGGTTGAATCAACGTCAGAACCCGACATTGATTAAACGTCGTCAAAAAGCATGTTGTTTCAACGTTGCATTTGTGTTGTAGTATAGTGATTGAAAATTGACCGAATTTCAAATGGTCAGATCAACGTCAGAACCCGACATTGATTAAACGTTGTCAAAAAGCATTTTGTTTCAACGTTGTATATGTGTTGTAGTATATTGGTTGGAAAATGACCAAATTTCAATGGTTAAATCAACGTCAGGACCCGACATTGATTAAACGTCGTCAAAAAGCATGTTGTTTCAACGTGGCATTTGTGTTGTAGTATATTGATTGGAAAATTACCAAAATTCAATGGTCAAATCAACGTCAGAACCCAACATTGATTAAACGTCGTCAAAAAGTATGTTGTTTCAACGTTGCATTTGTGTTGTAGTATATTGGTTGGAAAATTACCAAAATTCAATGGTCAAATCAACGTCAAAACCCGACATGGATTAAACGTCGTCAAAAAGCACTTTGTTTCAACGTTGTATATGTGTTGTAGTATATTGGTTGGAAAATGACCACATTTCAATGGTTAAATCAACGTCAAAACCCGACATTGATTAAACGTTGTCAAAAAGCATTTTCTTCAACATTGTATATGTGTTGTAGTATAATGGTTGGAAAATGACCAACTTTCAATGGTTAAATCAACGTCAGAACCCGACATTGATTAAACGTCGTCAAAAAGCATGTTGTTTCAACGTTGCATTTGTGTTGTAGTATATTGGTTGGAAAATTACCAAAATTCAATGGTTAAATCAACGTCAGAACCCAACATTGATTAAACGTCGTCAAAAAGCATTTTGTTTCAACGTTGTTTATGTGTTGTAGTATATTGGTTGGAAAATGACCAAATTTCAATGGTTAAATCAACGTCACAACCTGACATTGAAATAACGTTGTCACAAAGCATCCTATCCCCTGGTACATGTCTTTGGAAGTGGGAGGAAGCCGGAGTATCCAGACGGAAGCCGGAGTATCCAGAGGGAAGCCGGAGTATCCGGAGGGATTGACCAAAATTAAATGGTCAAATCAATGTCAGAACCTGACATTGATTAAACGTCGTCAAAAAGCATGTTGTTTCAACGTTGCATTTGTGTTGTAGTATATTGGTTGGAAAATGACCAAATTTCAAATGGTCAGATCAACGTCACAACCTGACATTGAATGAACGTTGTCACAAAGCATGTTGTTTCAACGTTGCATTTGTGTTGTAGTATATTGGTTGGAAAATTACCAAATTTCAATGGTCTAATCAACGTCAGAACCCGACAAGGATTAAACGTCGTCAAAAAGCACTTTGTTTCAACGTTGTATATGTGTTGTAGTATATTGGTTGGAAAATGACCACATTTCAATGGTTAAATCAACGTCAGAACCCGACATTGATTAAACGTCGTCAAAAAGCATTTTGTTTCAATGTTGTATATGTGTTGAAGTATATTTGTTGGAAAATGACCAAATTTCAATGGTTAAATCAACGTCAGGACCCGACATTGATTAAACGTCGTCAAAAAGCATGTTGTTTCAACGTTGCATTTGTGTTGTAGTATATGGTTGGAAAATGACCACATTTCAAATGGTCAGATCAACGTCACAACCTGACATTGAATGAACGTTGTCACAAAGCATGTTGTTTCAACGTTGCATTTGTGTTGTAGTATATTGGTTGGAAAATTACCAAATTTCAATGGTCAAATCAACGTCAGAACCCGACAAGGATTAAACGTCGTCAAAAAGCACTTTGTTTCAACGTTGTATATGTGTTGTAGTATATTGGTTGGAAAATGACCACATTTCAATGGTTAAATCAACGTCAGAACCCGACACTGATTAAACGTCGTCAAAAAGCATTTTGTTTCAACGTTGTGTATGTGTTGAAGTATATTTGTTGGAAAATGACCAAATTTCAATGGTTAAATCAACGTCAGGACCCGACATTGATTAAACGTCGTCAAAAAGCATGTTGTTTCAACGTTGCATTTGTGTTGTAGTATATTGGTTGGAAAATTACCAAAATTCAATGGTCAAATCAACGTCAGAACCCAACATTGATTAAACGTCGTCAAAAAGCATTTTGTTTCAACGTTGTATATGTGTTGTAGTATATTGGTTGGAAAATGACCAAAATTCAATGGTCAAATCAACGTCAAAACCCGAAATGGATTAAACGTCGTCAAAAAGCATGTTGTTTCAACGTTGCATTTGTGTTGTAGTATATTGGTTGGAAAATGACCAAATTTCAAATGGTCAGATCAGCGTCACAACCTGACATTGAATGAACGTTGTCACAAAGCATGTTGTTTCAACGTTGCATTTGTGTTGTAGTATATTGGTTGGAAAATTACCAAAATTCAATGGTTAAATCAACGTCAGAACCCGACATTGATTAAACGTCGTCAAAAAGCATGTTGTTTCAACGTTGTATATGTGTTGAAGTATATTGGTTGGAAAATGACCAAATTTCAATGGTCAAATCAACGTCAGAACCCAACATTGATTAAACGTCGTCGAAAAGAATTTTGTTTCAAGGTTGCATTTGTGTTGTAGTATATTGGTTGGAAAATTACCAAAATTCAATGGTCAAATCAATGTCAAAACCCATGGATTAAACGTCGTCACAAAGCATGTTGTTTCAACGTTGCATTTGTGTTGTAGTATAGTGATTGAAAATTGACCGAATTTCAAATGGTCAGATCAACGTAACAACCTGACATTGAATGAACGTTGTCACAAAGCATGTTGTTTCAACGTTGCATTCGTGTTGTAGTATATTGGTTGGAAAATGACCAAAATTCAATGGTTGAATCAACGTCAGAACCCGACATTGATTAAACGTCGTCAAAAAGCATGTTGTTTCAACGTTGCATTTGTGTTGTAGTATAGTGATTGAAAATTGACCGAATTTCAAATGGTCAGATCAACGTCAGAACCCGACATTGATTAAACGTTGTCAAAAAGCATTTTGTTTCAACGTTGTATATGTGTTGTAGTATATTGGTTGGAAAATGACCAAATTTCAATGGTTAAATCAACGTCAGGACCCGACATTGATTAAACGTTGTCAAAAAGCATTTTCTTCAACATTGTATATGTGTTGTAGTATAATGGTTGGAAAATGACCAACTTTCAATGGTTAAATCAACGTCAGAACCCGACATTGATTAAACGTCGTCAAAAAGCATGTTGTTTCAACGTGGCATTTGTGTTGTAGTATATTGATTGGAAAATTACCAAAATTCAATGGTCAAATCAACGTCAGAACCCAACATTGATTAAACGTCGTCAAAAAGTATGTTGTTTCAACGTTGCATTTGTGTTGTAGTATATTGGTTGGAAAATTACCAAAATTCAATGGTCAAATCAACGTCAAAACCCGACATGGATTAAACGTCGTCAAAAAGCACTTTGTTTCAACGTTGTATATGTGTTGTAGTATATTGGTTGGAAAATGACCACATTTCAATGGTTAAATCAACGTCAAAACCCGACATTGATTAAACGTTGTCAAAAAGCATTTTCTTCAACATTGTATATGTGTTGTAGTATAATGGTTGGAAAATGACCAACTTTCAATGGTTAAATCAACGTCAGAACCCGACATTGATTAAACGTCGTCAAAAAGCATGTTGTTTCAACGTTGCATTTGTGTTGTAGTATATTGGTTGGAAAATTACCAAAATTCAATGGTTAAATCAACGTCAGAACCCAACATTGATTAAACGTCGTCAAAAAGCATTTTGTTTCAACGTTGTTTATGTGTTGTAGTATATTGGTTGGAAAATGACCAAATTTCAATGGTTAAATCAACGTCACAACCTGACATTGAAATAACGTTGTCACAAAGCATCCTATCCCCTGGTACATGTCTTTGGAAGTGGGAGGAAGCCGGAGTATCCAGACGGAAGCCGGAGTATCCAGAGGGAAGCCGGAGTATCCGGAGGGATTGACCAAAATTAAATGGTCAAATCAATGTCAGAACCTGACATTGATTAAACGTCGTCAAAAAGCATGTTGTTTCAACGTTGCATTTGTGTTGTAGTATATTGGTTGGAAAATGACCAAATTTCAAATGGTCAGATCAACGTCACAACCTGACATTGAATGAACGTTGTCACAAAGCATGTTGTTTCAACGTTGCATTTGTGTTGTAGTATATTGGTTGGAAAATTACCAAATTTCAATGGTCTAATCAACGTCAGAACCCGACAAGGATTAAACGTCGTCAAAAAGCATTTTGTTTCAACGTTGTATATGTGTTGAAGTATATTTGTTGGAAAATGACCAAATTTCAATGGTTAAATCAACGTCAGGACCCGACATTGATTAAACGTCGTCAAAAAGCATGTTGTTTCAACGTTGCATTTGTGTTGTAGTATATTGATTGGAAAATGACCAAATTTCAAATGGTCAGATCAACGTCACGACCCAATGAACATTGTCACAAAGCATGTTGTTTCAACGTTGCATTTGTGTTGTAGTATATTGGTTGGAAAATGACCAAATTTCAAATGGTCAGATCAACGTCACAACCTGACATTGAATGAACGTTGTCACAAAGTATGTTGTTTCAACGTCGCATTTGTGTTGTAGTATATTGGTTGGAAAATTACCAAAATTCAATGGTCAAATCAACGTCAGAACCCGACAAGGATTAAACGTCGTCAAAAAGCATTTTGTTTCAACGTTGTATATGTGTTGAAGTATATTTGTTGGAAAATGACCAAATTTCAATGGTTAAATCAACGTCAGGACCCGACATTGATTAAACGTCGTCAAAAAGCATGTTGTTTCAACGTTGCATTTGTGTTGTAGTATATGGTTGGAAAATGACCACATTTCAAATGGTCAGTTCAACGTCCCAACCTGACATTGAATGAACGTTGTCACAAAGCATGTTGTTTCAACGTTGCATTTGTGTTGTAGTATATTGGTTGGAAAATTACCAAATTTCAATGGTTAAATCAACGTCAGAACCCAACATTGATTAAACGTCGTCAAAAGCATTTTGTTTCAACGTTGTTTATGTGTTGTAGTATATTGGTTGGAAAATGACCAAATTTCAATGGTTAAATCAACGTCACAACCTGACATTGAAATAACGTTGTCACAAAGCATCCTATCCCCTGGTACATGTCTTTGGAAGTGGGAGGAAGCCGGAGTATCCAGACGGAAGCCGGAGTATCCAGAGGGAAGCCGAAGTATCCGGAGGGATTGACCAAAATTAAATGGTCAAATCAATGTCAGAACCTGACATTGATTAAACGTCGTCAAAAAGCATGTTGTTTCAACGTTGCATTTGTGTTCTAGTATATTGGTTGGAAAATGACCAAATTTCAAATGGTCAGATCAACGTCACAACCTGACATTGAATGAACGTTGTCACAAAGTATGTTGTTTCAACGTTGCATTTGTGTTGTAGTATATTGGTTGGAAAATTACCAAAATTCAATGGTCAAATCAACGTCAGAACCCGACAAGGATTAAACGTCGTCAAAAAGCACTTTGTTTCAACGTTGTATATGTGTTGTAGTATATTGGTTGGAAAATGACCACATTTCAATGGTTAAATCAACGTCAAAACCCGACATTGATTAAACGTTGTCAAAAAGCATTTTTCTTCAACATTGTATATGTGTTGTAGTATAATGGTTGGAAAATAACCAACTTTCAATGGTTAAATCAACGTCAGAACCCGACATTGATTAAACGTCGTCAAAAAGCATGTTGTTTCAACGTTGCATTTGTGTTGTAGTATATTGGTTGGAAAATTACCAAAATTCAATGGTTAAATCAACGTCAGAACCCAACATTGATTAAACGTCGTCAAAAAGCATTTTGTTTCAACGTTGTTTATGTGTTGTAGTATATTGGTTGGAAAATGACCAAATTTCAATGGTTAAATCAACGTCACAACCTGACATTGAAATAACGTTGTCACAAAGCATCCTATCCCCTGGTACATGTCTTTGGAAGTGGGAGGAAGCCGGAGTATCCAGACGGAAGCCGGAGTATCCAGAGGGAAGCCGGAGTATCCGGAGGGATTGACCAAAATTAAATGGTCAAATCAATGTCAGAACCTGACATTGATTAAACGTCGTCAAAAAGCATGTTGTTTCAACGTTGCATTTGTGTTGTAGTATATTGGTTGGAAAATGACCAAATTTCAAATGGTCAGATCAACGTCACAACCTGACATTGAATGAACGTTGTCACAAAGCATGTTGTTTCAACGTTGCATTTGTGTTGTAGTATATTGGTTGGAAAATTACCAAATTTCAATGGTCTAATCAACGTCAGAACCCGACAAGGATTAAACGTCGTCAAAAAGCATTTTGTTTCAACGTTGTATATGTGTTGAAGTATATTTGTTGGAAAATGACCAAATTTCAATGGTTAAATCAACGTCAGGACCCGACATTGATTAAACGTCGTCAAAAAGCATGTTGTTTCAACGTTGCATTTGTGTTGTAGTATATTGATTGGAAAATGACCAAATTTCAAATGGTCAGAACAACGTCACGACCCAATGAACATTGTCACAAAGCATGTTGTTTCAACGTTGCATTTGTGTTGTAGTATATTGGTTGGAAAATGACCAAATTTCAAATGGTCAGATCAACGTCACAACCTGACATTGAATGAACGTTGTCACAAAGTATGTTGTTTCAACGTCGCATTTGTGTTGTAGTATATTGGTTGGAAAATTACCAAAATTCAATGGTCAAATCAACGTCAGAACCCGACAAGGATTAAACGTCGTCAAAAAGCATTTTGTTTCAACGTTGTATATGTGTTGAAGTATATTTGTTGGAAAATGACCAAATTTCAATGGTTAAATCAACGTCAGGACCCGACATTGATTAAACGTCGTCAAAAAGCATGTTGTTTCAACGTTGCATTTGTGTTGTAGTATATGGTTGGAAAATGACCACATTTCAAATGGTCAGATCAACGTCCCAACCTGACATTGAATGAACGTTGTCACAAAGCATGTTGTTTCAACGTTGCATTTGTGTTGTAGTATATTGGTTGGAAAATTACCAAATTTCAATGGTTAAATCAACGTCAGAACCCAACATTGATTAAACGTCGTCAAAAGCATTTTGTTTCAACGTTGTTTATGTGTTGTAGTATATTGGTTGGAAAATGACCAAATTTCAATGGTTAAATCAACGTCACAACCTGACATTGAAATAACGTTGTCACAAAGCATCCTATCCCCTGGTACATGTCTTTGGAAGTGGGAGGAAGCCGGAGTATCCAGACGGAAGCCGGAGTATCCAGAGGGAAGCCGAAGTATCCGGAGGGATTGACCAAAATTAAATGGTCAAATCAATGTCAGAACCTGACATTGATTAAACGTCGTCAAAAAGCATGTTGTTTCAACGTTGCATTTGTGTTCTAGTATATTGGTTGGAAAATGACCAAATTTCAAATGGTCAGATCAACGTCACAACCTGACATTGAATGAACGTTGTCACAAAGTATGTTGTTTCAACGTTGCATTTGTGTTGTAGTATATTGGTTGGAAAATTACCAAAATTCAATGGTCAAATCAACGTCAGAACCCGACAAGGATTAAACGTCGTCAAAAAGCACTTTGTTTCAACGTTGTATATGTGTTGTAGTATATTGGTTGGAAAATGACCACATTTCAATGGTTAAATCAACGTCAAAACCCGACATTGATTAAACGTTGTCAAAAAGCATTTTTCTTCAACATTGTATATGTGTTGTAGTATAATGGTTGGAAAATGACCAACTTTCAATGGTTAAATCAACGTCAGAACCCGACATTGATTAAACGTCGTCAAAAAGCATGTTGTTTCAACGTTGCATTTGTGTTGTAGTATATTGGTTGGAAAATTACCAAAATTCAATGGTTAAATCAACGTCAGAACCCAACATTGATTAAACGTCGTCAAAAAGCATTTTGTTTCAACGTTGTTTATGTGTTGTAGTATATTGGTTGGAAAATGACCAAATTTCAATGGTTAAATCAACGTCACAACCTGACATTGAAATAACGTTGTCACAAAGCATCCTATCCCCTGGTACATGTCTTTGGAAGTGGGAGGAAACCGGAGTATCCAGACGGAAGCCGGAGTATCCAGAGGGAAGCCGGAGTATCCGGAGGGATTGACCAAAATTAAATGGTCAAATCAATGTCAGAACCTGACATTGATTAAACGTCGTCAAAAAGCATGTTGTTTCAACGTTGCATTTGTGTTGTAGTATATTGGTTGGAAAATGACCAAATTTCAAATGGTCAGATCAACGTCACAACCTGATATTGAATGAACGTTGTCACAAAGCATGTTGTTTCAACGTTATCTTCAACATTGTATATGTGTTGTAGTATATTGGTTGGAAAATTACCAAATTTCAATGGTCTAATCAACGTCAGAACCCGACAAGGATTAAACGTCGTCAAAAAGCACTTTGTTTCAACGTTGTATATGTGTTGTAGTATATTGGTTGGAAAATGACCACATTTCAATGGTTAAATCAACGTCAGAACCCGACATTGATTAAACGTCGTCAAAAAAAAATTTTGTTTCAACGTTGTATATGTGTTGAAGTATATTTGTTGGAAAATGACCAAATTTCAATGGTTAAATCAACGTCAGGACCCGACATTGATTAAACGTCGTCAAAAAGCATGTTGTTTCAACGTTGCATTTGTGTTGTAGTATATGGTTGGAAAATGACCACATTTCAAATGGTCAGATCAACGTCACAACCTGACATTGAATGAACGTTGTCACAAAGCATGTTGTTTCAACGTTGCATTTGTGTTGTAGTATATTGGTTGGAAAATTACCAAATTTCAATGGTCAAATCAACGTCAGAACCCGACAAGGATTAAACGTCGTCAAAAAGCACTTTGTTTCAACGTTGTATATGTGTTGTAGTATATTGGTTGGAAAATGACCACATTTCAATGGTTAAATCAACGTCAGAACCCGACACTGATTAAACGTCGTCAAAAAGCATTTTGTTTCAACGTTGTGTATGTGTTGAAGTATATTTGTTGGAAAATGACCAAATTTCAATGGTTAAATCAAAGTCAGGACCCGACATTGATTAAACGTCGTCAAAAAGCATGTTGTTTCAACGTTGCATTTGTGTTGTAGTATATTGGTTGGAAAATTACCAAAATTCAATGGTCAAATCAACGTCAGAACCCAACATTGATTAAACGTCGTCAAAAAGCATTTTGTTTCAACGTTGTATATGTGTTGTAGTATATTGGTTGGAAAATGACCAAAATTCAATGGTCAAATCAACGTCAAAACCCGAAATGGATTAAACGTCGTCAAAAAGCATGTTGTTTCAACGTTGCATTTGTGTTGTAGTATATTGGTTGGAAAATGACCAAATTTCAAATGGTCAGATCAGCGTCACAACCTGACATTGAATGAACGTTGTCACAAAGCATGTTGTTTCAACGTTGCATTTGTGTTGTAGTATATTGGTTGGAAAATTACCAAAATTCAATGGTTAAATCAACGTCAGAACCCGACATTGATTAAACGTCGTCAAAAAGCATTTTGTTTCAACGTTGTATATGTGTTGAAGTATATTGGTTGGAAAATGACCAAATTTCAATGGTCAAATCAACGTCAGAACCCAACATTGATTAAACGTCGTCGAAAAGAATTTTGTTTCAAGGTTGCATTTGTGTTGTAGTATATTGGTTGGAAAATTACCAAAATTCAATGGTCAAATCAATGTCAAAACCCATGGATTAAACGTCGTCACAAAGCATGTTGTTTCAACGTTGCATTTGTGTTGTAGTATAGTGATTGAAAATTGACCGAATTTCAAATGGTCAGATCAACGTAACAACCTGACATTGAATGAACGTTGTCACAAAGCATGTTGTTTCAACGTTGCATTCGTGTTGTAGTATATTGGTTGGAAAATGACCAAAATTCAATGGTTGAATCAACGTCAGAACCCGACATTGATTAAACGTCGTCAAAAAGCATGTTGTTTCAACGTTGCATTTGTGTTGTAGTATAGTGATTGAAAATTGACCGAATTTCAAATGGTCAGATCAACGTCAGAACCCGACATTGATTAAACGTTGTCAAAAAGCATTTTGTTTCAACGTTGTATATGTGTTGTAGTATATTGGTTGGAAAATGACCAAATTTCAATGGTTAAATCAACGTCAGGACCCGACATTGATTAAACGTCGTCAAAAAGCATGTTGTTTCAACGTGGCATTTGTGTTGTAGTATATTGATTGGAAAATTACCAAAATTCAATGGTCAAATCAACGTCAGAACCCAACATTGATTAAACGTCGTCAAAAAGCATTTTATTTCAACGTTGTATATGTGTTGTAGGATATTGGTTGGAAAATGACCAAAATTCAATGGTCAAATCAACGTCAAAACCCGACATGGATTAAACGTCGTCAAAAAGCATTTGGTTTCAACGTTGTTTATGTGTTGTAGTATATTGGTTGGAAAATTACCAAAATTCAATGGTCAAATCAACGTCAGAACCCAACATTGATTAAACGTCGTCAAAAAGCATCCTATCCCCGGAGTATCCAGATGGAAGCCGGAGTATCCAGAGGGAAGCCGGAGTATCCGGAGGGATTGACCAAAATTAAATGGTCAAATCAACGTCAGAACCCGACATTGATTAAACGTCGTCAAAAAGCATGTTGTTTCAACGTTGCATTTGTGTTGTAGTATATTGGTTGGAAAATGACCAAATTTCAAATGGTCAGATCAACGTCACAACCTGACATTGAATGAACGTTGTCACAAAGTATGTTGTTTCAACGTCGCATTTGTGTTGTAGTATATTGGTTGGAAAATTACCAAAATTCAATGGTCAAATCAACGTCAGAACCCGACAAGGATTAAACGTCGTCAAAAAGCACTTTGTTTCAACGTTATATATGTGTTGTAGTATATTGGTTGGAAAATGACCACATTTCAATGGTTAAATCAACGTCAGAACCCGACATTGATTAAACGACGTCAAAAAGCATGTTTTTTCAACGTTGCATTTGTGTTGTAGTATATTGATTGGAAAATGACCAAATTTCAAATGGTCAGATCAACGTCACGACCCAATGAACATTGTCACAAAGCATGTTGTTTCAACGTTGCATTTGTGTTGTAGTATATTGGTTGGAAAATTACCAAAATTCAATGGTTAAATCAACGTCAGAACCCGACACTGATTAAACGTCGTCAAAAAGCATTTTGTTTCAACGTTGTGTATGTGTTGAAGTATATTTGTTGGAAAATGACCAAATTTCAATGGTTAAATCAACGTCAGGACCCGACATTGATTAAACGTCGTCAAAAAGCATGTTGTTTCAACGTTGCATTTGTGTTGTAGTATATTGGTTGGAAAATTACCAAAATTCAATGGTCAAATCAACGTCAGAACCCAACATTGATTAAACGTCGTCAAAAAGCATTTTGTTTCAACGTTGTATATGTGTTGTAGTATATTGGTTGGAAAATGACCAAAATTCAATGGTCAAATCAACGTCAAAACCCGAAATGGATTAAACGTCGTCAAAAAGCATGTTGTTTCAACGTTGCATTTGTGTTGTAGTATATTGGTTGGAAAATGACCAAATTTCAAATGGTCAGATCAGCGTCACAACCTGACATTGAATGAACGTTGTCACAAAGCATGTTGTTTCAACGTTGCATTTGTGTTGTAGTATATTGGTTGGAAAATTACCAAAATTCAATGGTTAAATCAACGTCAGAACCCGACATTGATTAAACGTCGTCAAAAAGCATTTTGTTTCAACGTTGTATATGTGTTGAAGTATATTGGTTGGAAAATGACCAAATTTCAATGGTCAAATCAACGTCAGAACCCAACATTGATTAAACGTCGTCGAAAAGAATTTTGTTTCAAGGTTGCATTTGTGTTGTAGTATATTGGTTGGAAAATTACCAAAATTCAATGGTCAAATCAATGTCAAAACCCATGGATTAAACGTCGTCACAAAGCATGTTGTTTCAACGTTGCATTTGTGTTGTAGTATAGTGATTGAAAATTGACCGAATTTCAAATGGTCAGATCAACGTAACAACCTGACATTGAATGAACGTTGTCACAAAGCATGTTGTTTCAACGTTGCATTCGTGTTGTAGTATATTGGTTGGAAAATGACCAAAATTCAATGGTTGAATCAACGTCAGAACCCGACATTGATTAAACGTCGTCAAAAAGCATGTTGTTTCAACGTTGCATTTGTGTTGTAGTATAGTGATTGAAAATTGACCGAATTTCAAATGGTCAGATCAACGTCAGAACCCGACATTGATTAAACGTTGTCAAAAAGCATTTTGTTTCAACGTTGTATATGTGTTGTAGTATATTGGTTGGAAAATGACCAAATTTCAATGGTTAAATCAACGTCAGGACCCGACATTGATTAAACGTCGTCAAAAAGCATGTTGTTTCAACGTGGCATTTGTGTTGTAGTATATTGGTTGGAAAATGACCACATTTCAATGGTTAAATCAACGTCAGAACCCGACATTGATTAAACGACGTCAAAAAGCATTTTGTTTCAACGTTGTATATGTGTTGAAGTATATTGGTTGGAAAATGACCAAATTTCAATGGTCAAATCAACGTCAGAACCCAACATTGATTAAACGTCGTCGAAAAGAATTTTGTTTCAAGGTTGCATTTGTGTTGTAGTATATTGGTTGGAAAATGACCAAATTTCAAATGGTCGGATCAACGTCACGACCCAATGAACATTGTCACAAAGCATGTTGTTTCAACGTTGCATTTGTGTTGTAGTATATTGGTTGGAAAATTACCAAAATTCAATGGTTAAATCAACGTCAGAACCCGACACTGATTAAACGTCGTCAAAAAGCATTTTGTTTCAACGTTGTGTATGTGTTGAAGTATATTTGTTGGAAAATGACCAAATTTCAATGGTTAAATCAACGTCAGGACCCGACATTGATTAAACGTCGTCAAAAAGCATGTTGTTTCAACGTTGCATTTGTGTTGTAGTATATTGGTTGGAAAATTACCAAAATTCAATGGTCAAATCAACGTCAGAACCCAACATTGATTAAACGTCGTCAAAAAGCATTTTGTTTCAACGTTGTATATGTGTTGTAGTATATTGGTTGGAAAATGACCAAAATTCAATGGTCAAATCAACGTCAAAGCCCGAAATGGATTAAACGTCGTCAAAAAGCATGTTGTTTCAACGTTGCATTTGTGTTGTAGTATATTGGTTGGAAAATGACCAAATTTCAAATGGTCAGATCAGCGTCACAACCTGACATTGAATGAACGTTGTCACAAAGCATGTTGTTTCAACGTTGCATTTGTGTTGTAGTATATTGGTTGGAAAATTACCAAAATTCAATGGTTAAATCAACGTCAGAACCCGACATTGATTAAACGTCGTCAAAAAGCATTTTGTTTCAACGTTGTATATGTGTTGAAGTATATTGGTTGGAAAATGACCAAATTTCAATGGTCAAATCAACGTCAGAACCCAACATTGATTAAACGTCGTCGAAAAGAATTTTGTTTCAAGGTTGCATTTGTGTTGTAGTATATTGGTTGGAAAATTACCAAAATTCAATGGTCAAATCAATGTCAAAACCCATGGATTAAACGTCGTCACAAAGCATGTTGTTTCAACGTTGCATTTGTGTTGTAGTATAGTGATTGAAAATTGACCGAATTTCAAATGGTCAGATCAACGTAACAACCTGACATTGAATGAACGTTGTCACAAAGCATGTTGTTTCAACGTTGCATTCGTGTTGTAGTATATTGGTTGGAAAATGACCAAAATTCAATGGTTGAATCAACGTCAGAACCCGACATTGATTAAACGTCGTCAAAAAGCATGTTGTTTCAACGTTGCATTTGTGTTGTAGTATAGTGATTGAAAATTGACCGAATTTCAAATGGTCAGATCAACGTCAGAACCCGACATTGATTAAACGTTGTCAAAAAGCATTTTGTTTCAACGTTGTATATGTGTTGTAGTATATTGGTTGGAAAATGACCAAATTTCAATGGTTAAATCAACGTCAGGACCCGACATTGATTAAACGTCGTCAAAAAGCATGTTGTTTCAACGTGGCATTTGTGTTGTAGTATATTGATTGGAAAATTACCAAAATTCAATGGTCAAAACAACGTCAGAACCCAACATTGATTAAACGTCGTCAAAAAGCATTTTATTTCAACGTTGTATATGTGTTGTAGTATATTGGTTGGAAAATGACCAAAATTCAATGGTCAAATCAACGTCAAAACCCGACATGGATTAAACGTCGTCAAAAAGCATTTGGTTTCAACGTTGTTTATGTGTTGTAGTATATTGGTTGGAAAATTACTAAAATTCAATGGTCAAATCAACGTCAGAACCCAACATTGATTAAACGTCGTCAAAAAGCATCCTATCCCCGGAGTATCCAGATGGAAGCCGGAGTATCCAGAGGGAAGCCGGAGTATCCGGAGGGATTGACCAAAATTAAATGGTCAAATCAACGTCAGAACCCGACATTGATTAAACGTCGTCAAAAAGCATGTTGTTTCAACGTTGCATTTGTGTTGTAGTATATTGGTTGGAAAATGACCAAATTTCAAATGGTCAGATCAACGTCACAACCTGACATTGAATGAACGTTGTCACAAAGTATGTTGTTTCAACGTCGCATTTGTGTTGTAGTATATTGGTTGGAAAATTACCAAAATTCAATGGTCAAATCAACGTCAGAACCCGACAAGGATTAAACGTCGTCAAAAAGCACTTTGTTTCAACGTTATATATGTGTTGTAGTATATTGGTTGGAAAATGACCACATTTCAATGGTTAAATCAACGTCAGAACCCGACATTGATTAAACGACGTCAAAAAGCATGTTTTTTCAACGTTGCATTTGTGTTGTAGTATATTGATTGGAAAATGACCAAATTTCAAATGGTCAGATCAACGTCACGACCCAATGAACATTGTCACAAAGCATGTTGTTTAAACGTTGCATTTGTGTTGTAGTATATTGGTTGGAAAATTACCAAAATTCAATGGTCAAATCAACGTCAGAACCCAACATTGATTAAACGTCGTCAAAAAGCATTTTGTTTCAACGTTGTATATGTGTTGTAGTATATTGGTTGGAAAATGACAAAAATTCAATGGTCAAATCAACGTCAAAACCGACATGGATTAAACGTCGTCAAAAAGCATGTTGTTTCAATGTTGTTTTTGTGTTGTAGTATAGTGATTGAAAATTGACCAAATTTCAAATGGTCAGATATACGTAACAACCTGACATTGAATGAACGTTGTCACAAAACATGTTGTTTCAACGTTGCATTCTTGTTGTAGTATATTGGTTGGAAAATGACCAAAATTCAATGGTTAAATCAGCGTCAGAACCCGACATGCATTAAACGTCGTCAAAAAGCATTTTGTTTCAACATTGTATATGTGTTGTAGAATATTGGTTGGAAAATGACCAAATTTCAATGGTTAAATCAACGTCAGAACCCGACATTGATTAAACGTCATCAAAAAGCATGTTGTTTCAACGTTGCATTTGTGTTGTAGTATATTAGTTGGAAAATTACCAAATTTCAAATGATCAGATCAACGTCACGACCTGACATTGAATGAACGTTGTCACAAAGAATGTTGTTTCAACGTTGCATTTGTGTTGTAGTATATTGGTTGAAAAATTACCAAGATTCAATGGTCAAATCAACATCAGAACTCGACAAGGATTAAATGTCGTCAAAAAGCATTTTGTTTCAACGTTGTCAATGTGTGGTAGTATATTGGTTGGAAATTGACCACATTTCAATGGTTAAATCAACGTCAGAACCCGACATTGATTAAACGTCGTCAAAAAGCATGTTGTTTCAACGTTGGTTTTGTGTTGTAGAATATTGGTTGTAAAATGACCAAAATTCAATGGTCAAATCAACGTCAGAACCCAACATTGACTAAATGTCATCAAAAAGCATGTTGTTTCAACGTTATATTTGTGTTGTAAAATATTGGTTGGAAAATGACCAAAATTCAATGGTCAAATCAACGTCAGAATCCAACATTGATTAATTTTTTTCAAAAGAATGTTGTTTCAACGTTGTATATGTGTTGTAGTATATTAGTTGGAAAATGACCAAAATTCAATGGTCAAATCAACGTCAAAACCCGACATGGATTAAACGTCGTCAAAAAGCATGTTGTTTCAATGTTGTTTTTGTGTTGTAGTATAGTGATTGAAAATTGACCAAATTTCAAATGGTCAGATCAACGTAACAACCTGACATTGAATGAACGTTGTCACAAAGCATGTTGTTTCAACGTTGCATTCGTGTTGTAGTATATTGGTTGGAAAATGACCAAAATTCAATGGTTGAATCAACGTCAGAACCCGACATTGATTAAACGTCGTCAAAAAGCATGTTGTTTCAACGTTGTATTCGTGCTGTAGTATATTGGTTGGAAAATTACCAAAATTCAATGGTCAAATCAACGTCAGAACCCGACAAGGATTAAACGTCGTCAAAAAGCACTTTGTTTCAACGTTGTATATGTGTTGTAGTATATTGGTTGGAAAATGACCACATTTCAATGGTTAAATCAACGTCAGAACCCGACATTGATTAAACGTCGTCAAAAAGCATTTTGTTTCAACGTTGTATATGTGTTGTAGTATATTGGTTGGAAAATGACCAAATTTCAATGGTTAAATCAACGTCAGGACCCGACATTGATTAAACGTCGTCAAAAAGCATGTTGTTTCAACGTGGCATTTGTGTTGTAGTATATTGATTGGAAAATTACCAAAATTCAATGGTCAAATCAACGTCAGAACCCAACATTGATTAAACGTCGTCAAAAAGCATTTTATTTCAACGTTGTATATGTGTTGTAGTATATTGGTTGGAAAATGACCAAAATTCAATGGTCAAATCAACGTCAAAACCCGACATGGATTAAACGTCGTCAAAAAGCATTTGGTTTCAACGTTGTTTATGTGTTGTAGTATATTGGTTGGAAAATTACCAAAATTCAATGGTCAAATCAACGTCAGAACCCAACATTGATTAAACGTCGTCAAAAAGCTTCCTATCCCCTGGTACATGTCTTTGGAAGTGGGAGGAAGCCGGAGTATCCAGACGGAAGCCGGAGTATCCAGAGGGAAGCCGAAGTATCCGGAGGGATTGACCAAAATTAAATGGTCAAATCAACGTCAGAACCCGAAATGGATTAAACGTCGTCAAAAAGCATGTTGTTTCAACGTTGCATTTGTGTTGTAGTATATTGGTTGGAAAATGACCAAATTTCAAATGGTCAGATCAACGTCACAACCTGACATTGAATGAACGTTGTCACAAAGTATGTTGTTTCAACGTTGCATTTGTGTTGTAGTATATTGGTTGGAAAATTACCAAAATTCAATGGTCAAATCAACGTCAGAACCCGAGAAGGATTAAACGTCGTCAAAAAGCACTTTGTTTCAACGTTGTATATGTGTTGTAGTATATTGGTTGGAAAATGACCACATTTCAATGGTTAAATCAACGTCAAAACCCGACATTGATTAAACGTTGTCAAAAAGCATTTTTCTTCAACATTGTATATGTGTTGTAGTATAATGGTTGGAAAATGACCAACTTTCAATGGTTAAATCAACGTCAGAACCCGACATTGATTAAACGTCGTCAAAAAGCATGTTGTTTCAACGTTGCATTTGTGTTGTAGTATATTGGTTGGAAAATTACCAAAATTCAATGGTTAAATCAACGTCAGAACCCAACATTGATTAAACGTCGTCAAAAAGCATTTTGTTTCAACGTTGTTTATGTGTTGTAGTATATTGGTTGGAAAATGACCAAATTTCAATGGTTAAATCAACGTCACAACCTGACATTGAAATAACGTTGTCACAAAGCATCCTATCCCCTGGTACATGTCTTTGGAAGTGGGAGGAAGCCGGAGTATCCAGACGGAAGCCGGAGTATCCAGAGGGAAGCCGGAGTATCCGGAGGGATTGACCAAAATTAAATGGTCAAATCAACGTCAGAACCTGACATTGATTAAACGTCGTCAAAAAGCATGTTGTTTCAACGTTGCATTTGTGTTGTAGTATATTGGTTGGAAAATGACCAAATTTCAAATGGTCAGATCAACGTCACAACCTGACATTGAATGAACGTTGTCACAAAGCATGTTGTTTCAACGTTGCATTTGTGTTGTAGTATATTGGTTGGAAAATTACCAAATTTCAATGGTCTAATCAACGTCAGAACCCGACAAGGATTAAACGTCGTCAAAAAGCACTTTGTTTCAACGTTGTATATGTGTTGTAGTATATTGGTTGGAAAATGACCACATTTCAATGGTTAAATCAACGTCAGAACCCGACATTGATTAAACGTCGTCAAAAAGCATTTTGTTTCAACGTTGTATATGTGTTGAAGTATATTTGTTGGAAAATGACCAAATTTCAATGGTTAAATCAACGTCAGGACCCGACATTGATTAAACGTCGTCAAAAAGCATGTTGTTTCAACGTTGCATTTGTGTTGTAGTATATGGTTGGAAAATGACCACATTTCAAATGGTCAGATCAACGTCACAACCTGACATTGAATGAACGTTGTCACAAAGCATGTTGTTTCAACGTTGCATTTGTGTTGTAGTATATTGGTTGGAAAATTACCAAATTTCAATGGTCAAATCAACGTCAGAACCCGACAAGGATTAAACGTCGTCAAAAAGCACTTTGTTTCAACGTTGTATATGTGTTGTAGTATATTGGTTGGAAAATGACCACATTTCAATGGTTAAATCAACGTCAGAACCCGACACTGATTAAACGTCGTCAAAAAGCATTTTGTTTCAACGTTGTATATGTGTTGAAGTATATTTGTTGGAAAATGACCAAATTTCAATGGTTAAATCAACGTCAGGACCCGACATTGATTAAACGTCGTCAAAAAGCATGTTGTTTCAACGTTGCATTTGTGTTGTAGTATATTGGTTGGAAAATTACCAAAATTCAATGGTCAAATCAACGTCAGAACCCAACATTGATTAAACGTCGTCACAAAGCATTTTGTTTCAACGTTGTATATGTGTTGTAGTATATTGGTTGGAAAATAACCAAAATTCAATGGTCAAATCAACGTCAAAACCCGAAATGGATTAAACGTCGTCAAAAAGCATGTTGTTTCAACGTTGCATTTGTGTTGTAGTATATTGGTTGGAAAATGACCAAATTTCAAATGGTCAGATCAACGTCACAACCTGACATTGAATGAACGTTGTCACAAAGCATGTTGTTTCAACGTTGCATTTGTGTTGTAGTATATTGGTTGGAAAATTACCAAAATTCAATGGTTAAATCAACGTCAGAACCCGACATTGATTAAACGTCGTCAAAAAGCATTTTGTTTCAACGTTGTATATGTGTTGAAGTATATTGGTTGGAAAATGACCAAATTTCAATGGTCAAATCAACGTCAGAACCCAACATTGATTAAACATCGTCGAAAAGAATTTTGTTTCAAGGTTGCATTTGTGTTGTAGTATATTGGTTGGAAAATTACCAAAATTCAATGGTCAAATCAATGTCAAAACCCATGGATTAAACGTCGTCACAAAGCATGTTGTTTCAACGTTGCAATTGTGTTGTAGTATAGTGATTGAAAATTGACCGAATTTCAAATGGTCAGATCAACGTAACAACCTGACATTGAATGAACGTTGTCACAAAGCATGTTGTTTCAACGTTGCATTCGTGTTGTAGTATATTGGTTGGAAAATGACCAAAATTCAATGGTTGAATCAACGTCAGAACCCGACATTGATTAAACGTCGTCAAAAAGCATGTTGTTTCAACGTTGTATTCGTGTTGTAGTATATTGGTTGGAAAATTACCAAAATTCAATGGTCAAATCAACGTCAGAACCCGACAAGGATTAAACGTCGTCAAAAAGCACTTTGTTTCAACGTTGTATATGTGTTGTAGTATATTGGTTGGAAAATGACCACATTTCAATGGTTAAATCAACGTCAGAACCCGACATTGATTAAACGTTGTCAAAAAGCATTTTGTTTCAACGTTGTATATGTGTTGTAGTATATTGGTTGGAAAATGACCAAATTTCAATGGTTAAATCAACGTCAGGACCCGACATTGATTAAACGTCGTCAAAAAGCATGTTGTTTCAACGTGGCATTTGTGTTGTAGTATATTGATTGGAAAATTACCAAAATTCAATGGTCAAATCAACGTCAGAACCCAACATTGATTAAACATCGTCAAAAAGCATTTTATTTCAACGTTGTATATGTGTTGTAGTATATTGGTTGGAAAATGACCAAAATTCAATGGTCAAATCAACGTCAAAACCCGACATGGATTAAACGTCGTCAAAAAGCATTTGGTTTCAACGTTGTTTATGTGTTGTAGTATATTGGTTGGAAAATTACCAAAATTCAATGGTCAAATCAACGTCAGAACCCAACATTGATTAAACGTCGTCAAAAAGCATCCTATCCCCGGAGTATCCAGACGGAAGCCGGAGTATCCAGAGGGAAGCCGGAGTATCCGGAGGGATTGACCAAATTTCAAATGGTCAGATCAACGTCACAACCTGACATTGAATGAACGTTGTCACAAAGTATGTTGTTTCAACGTCGCATTTGTGTTGTAGTATATTGGTTGGAAAATTACCAAAATTCAATGGTCAAATCAACGTCAGAACCCGACAAGGATTAAACGTCGTCAAAAAGCACTTTGTTTCAACGTTGTATATGTGTTGTAGTATATTGGTTGGAAAATGACCACATTTCAATGGTTAAATCAACGTCAGAACCCGACATTGATTAAACGACGTCAAAAAGCATGTTTTTTCAACGTTGCATTTGTGTTGTAGTATATTGATTGGAAAATGACCAAATTTCAAATGGTCAGATCAAAGTCACGACCCAATGAACATTGTCACAAAGCATGTTGTTTCAACGTTGCATTTGTGTTGTAGTATATTGGTTGGAAAATTACCAAAATTCAATGGTCAAATCAACGTCAGAACCCAACAATGATTAAACGTCGTCAAAAAGCATTTTGTTTCAACGTTGTATATGTGTTGTAGTATATTGGTTGGAAAATGACCAAAATTCAATGGTCAAATCAACGTCAAAACCGACATGGATTAAACGTCGTCAAAAAGAATGTTGTTTCAATGTTGTTTTTGTGTTGTAGTATAGTGATTGAAAATTGACCAAATTTCAAATGGTCAGATATACGTAACAACCTGACATTGAATGAACGTTGTCACAAAACATGTTGTTTCAACGTTGCATTCTTGTTGTAGTATATTGGTTGGAAAATGACCAAAATTCAATGGTTAAATCAGCGTCAGAACCCGACATGCATTAAACGTCGTCAAAAAGCATTTTGTTTCAACATTGTATATGTGTTGTAGAATATTGGTTGGAAAATGACCAAATTTCAATGGTTAAATCAACGTCAGAACACGACATTGATTAAACGTCATCAAAAAGTATGTTGTTTCAACGTTGCATTTGTGTTGTAGTATATTGGTTGGAAAATTACCAAATTTCAAATGATCAGATCAACGTCACGACCTGACATTGAATGAACGTTGTCACAAAGAATGTTGTTTCAACGTTGCATTTGTGTTGTAGTATATTGGTTGGAAAATTACCAAGATTCAATGGTCAAATCAACGTCAGAACTCGACAAGGATTAAATGTCGTCAAAAAGCATTTTGTTTCAACGTTGTCAATGTGTGGTAGTATATTGGTTGGAAAATGACCACATTTCAATGGTTAAATCAACGTCAGAACCCGACATTGATTAAACGTCGTCAAAAAGCATGTTGTTTCAACGTTGGTTTTGTGTTGTAGAATATTGGTTGTAAAATGACCAAAATTCAATGGTCAAATCAACGTCAGAACCCAACATTGACTAAATGTCATCAAAAAGCATGTTGTTTCAACGTTATATTTGTGTTGTAAAATATTGGTTGGAAAATGACCAAAATTCAATGGTCAAATCAACGTCAGAATCCAACATTGATTATTTTTTTTCCAAAAGCATGTTGTTTCAACGTTGTATTTGTGTTGTAGTATATTGGTTGGACATTGACAAAAATTTCAAAGGTCAGATCAACGTCACAACCTGACAAAGAATATACGTTGTCACAAAGAATGTTGTTTCAACGTTGTATATGTGTTGTAGTATATTGGTTGGAAAATGACCAAAATTCAATGGTCAAATCAACGTCAAAACCCGACATGGATTAAACGTCGTCAAAAAGCATGTTGTTTCAATGTTGTTTTTGTGTTGTAGTATAGTGATTGAAAATTGACCAAATTTCAAATGGTCAGATCAACGTAACAACCTGACATTGAATGAACGTTGTCACAAAGCATGTTGTTTCAACGTTGCATTCGTGTTGTAGTATATTGGTTGGAAAATGACCAAAATTCAATGGTTGAATCAACGTCAGAACCCGACATTGATTAAACGTCGTCAAAAAGCATGTTGTTTCAACGTTGTATTCGTGCTGTAGTATATTGGTTGGAAAATTACCAAAATTCAATGGTCAAATCAACGTCAGAACCCGACAAGGATTAAACGTCGTCAAAAAGCACTTTGTTTCAACGTTGTATATGTGTTGTAGTATATTGGTTGGAAAATGACCACATTTCAATGGTTAAATCAACGTCAGAACCCGACATTGATTAAACGTCGTCAAAAAGCATTTTGTTTCAACGTTGTATATGTGTTGAAGTATATTGGTTGGAAAATGACCAAATTTCAATGGTTAAATCAACGTCAGGACCCGACATTGATTAAACGTCGTCAAAAAGCATTTTGTTTCAACGTGGCATTTGTGTTGTAGTATATTGGTTGGAAAATGACCAAATTTCAATGGTCAAATCAACGTCAGAACCCAACATTGATTAAACGTCATCGAAAAGAATTTTGTTTCAAGGTTGCATTTGTGTTGTAGTATATTGGTTGGAAAATTACCAAAATTCAATGGTCAAATCAATGTCAAAACCCATGGATTAAACGTCGTCACAAAGCATGTTGTTTCAACGTTGCAATTATGTTGTAGTATAGTGATTGAAAATTGACCGAATTTCAAATGGTCAGATCAACGTAACAACCTGACATTGAATGAACGTTGTCACAAAGCATGTTGTTTCAACGTTGCATTCGTGTTGTAGTATATTGGTTGGAAAATGACCAAAATTCAATGGTTGAATCAACGTCAGAACCCGACATTGATTAAACGTCGTCAAAAAGCATGTTGTTTCAACGTTGTATTCGTGTTGTAGTATATTGGTTGGAAAATTACCAAAATTCAATGGTCAAATCAACGTCAGAACCCGACAAGGATTAAACGTCGTCAAAAAGCACTTTGTTTCAACGTTGTATATGTGTTGTAGTATATTGGTTGGAAAATGACCACATTTCAATGGTTAAATCAACGTCAGAACCCGACATTGATTAAACGTTGTCAAAAAGCATTTTGTTTCAACGTTGTATATGTGTTGTAGTATATTGGTTGGACAATGACCAAATTTCAATGGTTAAATCAACGTCAGGACCCGACATTCATTAAACGTCGTCAAAAAGCATGTTGTTTCAACGTGGCATTTGTGTTGTAGTATATTGATTGGAAAATTACCAAAATTCAATGGTCAAATCAACGTCAGAACCCAACATTGATTAAACGTCGTCAAAAAGCATCCTATCCCCGGAGTATCCAGACGGAAGCCGGAGTATCCAGAGGGAAGCCGGAGTATCCGGAGGGATTGACCAAAATTAAATGGTCAAATCAACGTCAGAACCCGACATTGATTAAACGTCGTCAAAAAGCATGTTGTTTCAACGTTGCATTTGTGTTGTAGTATATTGGTTGGAAAATGACCAAATTTCAAATGGTCAGATCAACGTCACAACCTGACATTGAATGAACGTTGTCACAAAGTATGTTGTTTCAACGTCGCATTTGTGTTGTAGTATATTGGTTGGAAAATTACCAAAATTCAATGGTCAAATCAACGTCAGAACCCGACAAGGATTAAACGTCGTCAAAAAGCACTTTGTTTCAACGTTGTATATGTGTTGTAGTATATTGGTTGGAAAATGACCACATTTCAATGGTTAAATCAACGTCAGAACCCGACATTGATTAAACGACGTCAAAAAGCATGTTTTTTCAACGTTGCATTTGTGTTGTAGTATATTGATTGGAAAATGACCAAATTTCAAATGGTCAGATCAACGTCACGACCCAATGAACATTGTCACAAAGCATGTTGTTTCAACGTTGCATTTGTGTTGTAGTATATTGGTTGGAAAATTACCAAAATTCAATGGTCAAATCAACGTCAGAACCCAACATTGATTAAACGTCGTCAAAAAGCATTTTGTTTCAACGTTGTATATGTGTTGTAGTATATTGGTTGGAAAATGACCAAAATTCAATGGTCAAATCAACGTCAAAACCGACATGGATTAAACGTCGTCAAAAAGCATGTTGTTTCAATGTTGTTTTTGTGTTGTAGTATAGTGATTGAAAATTGACCAAATTTCAAATGGTCAGATATACGTAACAACCTGACATTGAATGAACGTTGTCACAAAACATGTTGTTTCAACGTTGCATTCTTGTTGTAGTATATTGGTTGGAAAATGACCAAAATTCAATGGTTAAATCAGCGTCAGAACCCGACATGCATTAAACGTCGTCAAAAAGCATTTTGTTTCAACATTGTATATGTGTTGTAGAATATTGGTTGGAAAATGACCAAATTTCAATGGTTAAATCAACGTCAGAACCCGACATTGATTAAACGTCATCAAAAAGCATGTTGTTTCAACGTTGCATTTGTGTTGTAGTATATTGGTTGGAAAATTACCAAATTTCAAATGATCAGATCAACGTCACGACCTGACATTGAATGAACGTTGTCACAAAGAATGTTGTTTCAACGTTGCATTTGTGTTGTAGTATATTGGTTGGAAAATTACCAAGATTCAATGGTCAAATCAACGTCAGAACTCGACAAGGATTAAATGTCGTCAAAAAGCATTTTGTTTCAACGTTGTCAATGTGTGGTAGTATATTGGTTGGAAAATGACCACATTTCAATGGTTAAATCAACGTCAGAACCCGACATTGATTAAACGTCGTCAAAAAGCATGTTGTTTCAACGTTGGTTTTGTGTTGTAGAATATTGGTTGTAAAATGACCAAAATTCAATGGTCAAATCAACGTCAGAACACAAGATTGATCAAATGTCATCAAAAAGCATGTTGTTTCAACGTTATATTTGTTTTGTAAAATATTGGTTGGAAAATGACCAAAATTCAATGGTCAAATCAACGTCAGAATCCAACATTGATTAATTTTTTTCCAAAAGCATGTTGTTTCAACGTTGTATTTGTGTTGTAGTATATTGGTTGGACATTGACAAAAATTTCAAAGGTCAGATCAACGTCACAACCTGACAAAGAATATACGTTGTCACAAAGAACGTTGTTTCAACGTTGTATATGTGTTGTAGTATATTGGTTGGAAAATGACCAAAATTCAATGGTCAAATCAACGTCAAAACCCGACATGGATTAAACGTCGTCAAAAAGCATGTTGTTTCAATGTTGTTTTTGTGTTGTAGTATAGTGATTGAAAATTGACCAAATTTCAAATGGTCAGATCAACGTAACAACCTGACATTGAATGAACGTTGTCACAAAGCATGTTGTTTCAACGTTGCATTCGTGTTGTAGTATATTGGTTGGAAAATGACCAAAATTCAATGGTTGAATCAACGTCAGAACCCGACATTGATTAAACGTCGTCAAAAAGCATGTTGTTTCAACGTTGTATTCGTGCTGTAGTATATTGGTTGGAAAATTACCAAAATTCAATGGTCAAATCAACGTCAGAACCCGACAAGGATTAAACGTCGTCAAAAAGCACTTTGTTTCAACGTTGTATATGTGTTGTAGTATATTGGTTGGAAAATGACCACATTTCAATGGTTAAATCAACGTCAGAACCCGACATTGATTAAACGTCGTCAAAAAGCATTTTGTTTCAACGTTGTATATGTGTTGTAGTATATTGGTTGGAAAATGACCAAATTTCAATGGTTAAATCAACGTCAGGACCCGACATTGATTAAACGTCGTCAAAAAGCATGTTGTTTCAACGTGGCATTTGTGTTGTAGTATATTGATTGGAAAATTACCAAAATTCAATGGTCAAATCAACGTCAGAACCCAACATTGATTAAACGTCGTCAAAAAGCATTTTATTTCAACGTTGTATATGTGTTGTAGTATATTGGTTGGAAAATGACCAAAATTCAATGGTCAAATCAACGTCAAAACCCGACATGGATTAAACGTCGTCAAAAAGCATTTGGTTTCAACGTTGTTTATGTGTTGTAGTATATTGGTTGGAAAATTACCAAAATTCAATGGTCAAATCAACGTCAGAACCCAACATTGATTAAACGTCGTCAAAAAGCATCCTATCCCCTGGTACATGTCTTTGGAAGTGGGAGGAAGCCGGAGTATCCAGACGGAAGCCGGAGTATCCAGAGGGAAGCCGAAGTATCCGGAGGGATTGACCAAAATTAAATGGTCAAATCAACGTCAGAACCCGACATTGATTAAACGTCGTCAAAAAGCATGTTGTTTCAACGTTGCATTTGCGTTGTAGTATATTGGTTGGAAAATGACCAAATTTCAAATGGTCAGATCAACGTCACAACCTGACATTGAATGAACGTTGTCACAAAGTATGTTGTTTCAACGTTGCATTTGTGTTGTAGTATATTGGTTGGAAAATTACCAAAATTCAATGGTCAAATCAACGTCAGAACCCGACAAGGATTAAACGTCGTCAAAAAGCACTTTGTTTCAACGTTGTATATGTGTTGTAGTATATTGGTTGGAAAATGACCACATTTCAATGGTTAAATCAACGTCAGAACCCGACATTGATTAAACGACGTCAAAAAGCATGTTTTTTCAACGTTGCATTTGTGTTGTAGTATATTGATTGGAAAATGACCAAATTTCAAATGGTCAGATCAACGTCACGACCCAATGAACATTGTCACAAAGCATGTTGTGTCAACGTTGCATTTGTGTTGTAGTATATTGGTTGGAAAATTACCAAAATTCAATGGTCAAATCAACGTCAGAACCCAACATTGATTAAACGTCGTCAAAAAGCATTTTGTTTCAACGTTGTATATGTGTTGTAGTATATTGGTTGGAAAATGACCAAAATTCAATGGTCAAATCAACGTCAAAACCCGACATGGATTAAACGTCGTCAAAAAGCATGTTGTTTCAATGTTGTTTTTGTATTGTAGTATAGTGATTGAAAATTGACCAAATTTCAAATGGTCAGATCAACGTAACAACCTGACATTGAATGAACGTTGTCACAAAACATGTTGTTTCAACGTTGCATTCTTGTTGCAGTATATTGGTTGGAAAATGACCAAAATTCAATGGTTAAATCAGCGTCAGAACCCGACATGCATTAAACGTCGTCAAAAAGCATTTTGTTTCAACATTGTATATGTGTTGTAGAATATTGGTTGGAAAATGACCAAATTTCAATGGTTAAATCAACGTCAGAACCCGACATTGATTAAACGTCATCAAAAAGCATGTTGTTTCAACGTTGCATTTGTGTTGTAGTATATTGGTTGGAAAATTACCAAATTTCAAATGATCAGATCAACGTCACGACCTGACATTGAATGAACGTTGTCACAAAGAATGTTGTTTCAACGTTGCATTTGTGTTGTAGTATATTGGTTGGAAAATTACCAAGATTCAATGGTCAAATCAACGTCAGAACTCGACAAGGATTAAATGTCGTCAAAAAGCATTTTGTTTCAACGTTGTATATGTGTTGTAGTATATTGGTTGGAAAATGACCACATTTTAATGGTTAAATCAACGTCAGAACCCGACATTGATTAAACGTCGTCAAAAAGCATGTTGTTTCAACGTTGGTTTTGTGTTGTAGAATATTGGTTGTAAAATGACCAAAATTCAATGGTCAAAAGAACGTCAGAACCCAACATTGACTAAATGTCATCAAAAAGCATGTTGTTTCAACGTTATATTTGTGTTGTAAAATATTGGTTGGAAAATGACCAAAATTCAATGGTCAAATCAACGTCAGAATCCAACATTGATTAAACTTTGTCCAAAAGCATGTTGTTTCAACGTTGTATTTGTGTTGTAGTATATTGGTTGGACATTGACAAAAATTTCAAAGGTCAGATCAACGTCACAACCTGACAAAGAATATACGTTGTCACAAAGAATGTTGTTTCAACGTTGTATTTGTGTTGTAGGATATTGGTTGGAAAACGACCAAAATTCAATGGTCAAATCAAGGTCAGAACCCAACATTGATTAAATGTTTTCAAAAAGCATGTTGTTTCAACGTTATGTTGTCCAACGTAAGGACCTAATTCAACAAGTTCTCAACGTTGTTTTAATGTCTTGTTGTCTGTTGGGAAGGTGCGAATACATCAGATATATCAGTATTATTATTGTTATATATTTTATTTTATCGGCTTGCTAAATTATTATTGTTATATATTTAATTTTATCGGCTTGCTTAATGGTATAACCACATTATTCAAATACCGTAGGATATTTTTATACAATAAATAGTTAATATAGTTTAAATAATAATAAATTGTATTATTTATATTAGTTGTAGTATAACTATCTATTTAAATGCTGTATGAGTATTATTATTATTATTTATTTATCACTTGGCTTAATAAGCAGTCTGACTATTTCAATGCTGTGGGATATTTGCTACGTATCCGTTACTAATGTTTGAGTGATCAGTGTTTTTTTTACCCCAGTCCAAGCAAAAGTTATCAAAAGGTATATTGCATAATGCAGACACTTGTGGCACATTCCAAAAATACATTTAAATTAAACAAAAAAAGAAAAACTGGAATCGATATGGTTTCAATTTCTGGTACCGAGGAGTCGATATCTGTATTCGATATGGTACCATTTTGTGTGTGTTCATGCAGTAACAAACGTTAATATGTTATATAATGAAATCTCATAATTTTCTGTAACATTTAAAAGTAACCTGATGAAAAAAAAAACTGTGCTGTCCAGTAACTTTCACTTCTTAGTATCATTTGCAAGTAGGTGTAGTCAAGAAGTAGTCTTTGCCATTAATGTGACCGTTCCATGATTGCTGTTACTTAAGTCCTACAAAGTGCTTATACTGTAAATATTCCAATTGTTACACACCATCTGTTCAAATGTTTATGAAGTGGGATAAAACACTGAAAGTGGTTGTTCCTATAACCCCTTTGTTTCAAATGTTTGTTCCACTTGGGGCGCGGGCATCTTGTCTGACTCACACCATATACAAAGTCATCCTTGTCACGTATTTTTCCTTTTCCCGCTATCCATCCACTAATTCAAACTGATCCAGCAGCGCAATTGAAGATTGTCTTATTTACAAAAATCAAGGGACAGAATACTCGGGACACAAAATAAATGGTAGCTTATATAAAGCCGAGGTCTACAGACAGATGAGGTCTACAGACAGGTGAGGTCTACAGACAGGTGAGGTCAAAGACGGTATGCCTGTGCCCGACTGCCCGGCGCGCTCCTGCCCCTTATAGGCCTGCGTGGGAACTTTTCACCACCTGCAAAGGGTGCACTCTGACATACACGCATCAATCACTGAAAAATAATAAAATAAACATAAATTCAAGTATGGCCCTCTATTTGGCTCCTACAGTTCATCTTAGTTGTAGTTTTCATTACCAAAGTTGGAGGCGTTGAAATCGCCATGTAAAATCCCTAATGTTAATCAGTAGCATATATTTGACATCTCCAATGAAAATGTGCACATTCATATAAGTGGAGCCTTACTTTTGAGCACTTTCTATCAGCCAGGCTTGCTTTGTTGGCATAGAAAATTATAACATTACATAGAGGCAATCCTGTCACAAGGTGTAGGTGACAAACCCCAAGATGTACAGATGGCAGGCTTTGTCCAGGAAAACATAATTTAATGTCCAAAAATGTAAGGCAAAACCCAAACCAGGAAGCAGGAAAACAGGAGACAGGAGACTGGAACAACAATCAGGAACCAGCAAACAGCTCACAAGCGACAAGGAACCAGGGAGAACTGGAGACAGAAAGCAGTCCACGACATACAACGACAGGTAGTGATGACATGGACAATACACCAGCACAGACTGGATGGTAAGGCAGGTTTAAATAGAAGCTGGCTGACACAAAGGTGTGGTCAGGTGCCCATCAGCCGCATCTGAGAGGAAACAGCGCTCAGGGAGACAAGTAGAAAACAACCAAAAGAAAAGCGCTGACAGGAAATAAAGATAAACAGAGGAAGAACTAAAACATAACCAAACTGTCAGGGACAAGCTCGACAAATCCACTACGAATATACCCGTTTGCATGCCAAGTGCTTGAGCCGGTGCCAACCCTGCAAGTAGGCAACAAAGGTATGAAACCATGGTACCTGTGATTTTACGTGAATCGGTGCCCGCTAGAACGGACACTACCTTTAAAAGTACCAATTTTGGACCCCATTTTAACATAAATTTGTTTAACAATGACATTTCTTAAATAAATGCCAAAAAAAACAAGCCTGGGAAATATCACTGCCTGGCTTTTCATTTTGAACAACTTCTTATTATGATTTTTTTCTACATTTAAAAGACTTCCTTGTGGTCTACATAACATGTAATAGTCGTTATTTGGTCGAAATGTTGCATCGACTATGTTTTACCGAAAGCCTTCATGCCCCTTTTTGACCGTCTCTTCAGGATGCACTGTTTTGTGGGCGGTCTTATTTACGTGCCTCTACTTTGATAGTGTCGTCTCCCCGTCGGCAATGTTGTAGTTTTTAGCGCTTCCATATGGAGTCAACTGACGAACGTAAGTAAGAAATATACACTACTTTGTATTAGGGTCTCAAGATGGCGGCACCCTGCTCGGCTGCGGCTGCAGAGGCTTTTGGTAGTAATAGAACATTTTGGCAAAACTACCGGTAAATTCTGTGAATTTCATGGCTGGCTTCCAGCATGGACACTCCGTGGTAACGTACGACAGCCAGACAATTTTGGATTTGGACGGATCGGGCCGTATTGGACCAAAAGATGTGTATACATTGGACCTCCTCGCTAGCCACAGAATACTACGCCGGCTATATCCAGCGGCCTGTGAAGCAGCGGAGCCTTGTACCAGAGGGGACCGCAGACAGAGGAGACGTAAGCGGTGTGATCGGAAGCAGAAGAGGAGATGCCGAGCAGGGCTAACAACAAAGCTAAAGGCTAATCCTCACAGAATGCCGCTTCCTTCCATCCTGCTCTCAAATGTCTCTGGAGAACAAACTGGACTATCTGAAGCTGGATTTACATGCAAGACGCGAGATGAGAGACTGCAGCGCCATATTTCTCACAGAAACGTGTCTGAAACCATCCGTTCCAGACAAGGCAGTTAACATCGAGGGGCTAACTATGTTTCGGTCGGACAAGAGCAGCACTCTCACTGGTAAATCCCGAGGAGGAGGTGTTTGTATATACGTCAATAACAACTGGTGCAACAACGGGAAGATAGTCTCATGTCACTGCTCTCCCGATGTAGAAATATTAACTATAAAATGCAGGCCATTTTATTTTTATTTTTTTCCAAGATGGCGCTGCTGTAGTGGCTGCTGTAGGCAGGAGCTCTGTGCTCTTGTGTCATCCTTTTGTGTTTCCCTCTTGTTTTCATGTGTTATTATATTTTTTTGCCTTTTGGTCCGGGACCCTTTGGGACTGTGTGACAAGGGGTGCCACTTTCGTGACCTCTGTGGTGCTTTTTTTTGTGGACTTCTGGATGTGCCTCCCGGGAGCCTTTTGGCCATGGAGACCAGCTGCTGGGTGTCTGCCACACCGGAGTTGCTTTGGAGGGACTGGCGGAGATGTGGATGAGGGGACAGGACTGCAGAGTTTGGAGGGATTGGAGGAGATGCGGATGAGGGGACAGGACTGCAGAGTTTGGAGGGACTGGAGGAGGTGCGGATGAGGGGACAGGGCTGCGGAGCTAGCACTGAGCGCTGGGACGGAGAGGCTTCGCGGTGTCTTGGCTGGGTGAGCAGGTGTCGGACACCTCAGTCACCTTGGACGTATCCTCGCTCATCCATGCGGACTGGACACAGGCCGAAAATTGAGTCGGCTGTCTTGGTTGCTTTGTTGGGTCTGCTCCTGTCTCTGGCCATGCTCCCTCCACCCCAGCGGACGATGGCGTGGAACACCCCAGAGGCCACCACAGTGGATATGTTTCTTTTACTTTTTATTCATAGCTAGTATGTAGAAGTGTCTGGTTGTATCTGATGCTTTAATGTCTTTAATGTCCTCTGTGTTCTTTGATGTTTGATGTTTCCCTCTTACACACATGTAAGAGGGATGTGTACCATGGCTATGAATTGTTGTTTTTTCCCTTGGCCTCAGTCTGCACCACCTCTCCAGGGCCCAGGCTAAGACCGATTTCTTTTTTATTTTGTTTTAATCTTCTATTCCCCCTCCTTGTTTACCTGTATCTCATCTTTTTTGTAAGGGGCGCTGGAAGCCGGCAGACCCGTCAGCGATCCTGTTCTGTCTCCCTGTAATGTTTGTCTAAACTTGAATGGGATTGTGCTGAAAATTTTAATTTTCCTGAAGGAACTCTCCTGACGGAATAAATAAAGTACTATCTAATCTAATCTAATCTAATCTAATTTACCCAGGGAATTCAGTGCTATGATCTTCACAGCAGTGTACATTCCCCTCAGTGCTAACACCAAAGAAGCTTTGAATGCTTTGTACTGCTCCATCAATGAACTGCAAACAACACATCCAGAGGGAGTTTTAATTGTTGCAGGGGATTTTAATCAAGCTAACATGAAAACAGTTTTCCGTCATTTCCATCAATATGTGAATTTTGCAACCATGGGTGTAAGCAAGTTGGGCTTGTTTTTTTATTAATATTAAACAGGCGTATAAAGCTGCACCACGCCCCAACTTCGGCTCCTCAGACCATCTATCTGTGATGCTAATTCCTGCATACAAGCCCCTGCTGATCAGGAAGCAAGCTACAGTGAAGCAGGTGATGACCTGGCCAGAGAGAGCAATGGAAGCATTACAAGACTGCTTCGAAACCACAGACTGGGACATGTTCAAGGAAGCGGCCACCGATAATCATCACACATGTGTGGAGGAGTATGCAGAGACTGTGTCCGCATACATTCAGAAGTGCATGGAGGATGTCAGTGTGATCAAGAACATCCCCACATGGGCCAACGAGAAACCCTGGATGAACAGTGAGGTACGTGCAATGCTGAAGGCTCGGAACAAGGCTTTCAGGTCTGGCGACATGGTGGCATTAAATTTAGCCAGAGCTAACCTGAACCGTGCCATTAAGGTTGCAAAGGGTGCTCACAGTCACAAAGTGCAGGACTTCTTTGAGAACCCCACAAACACTAGACGAATGTGGAAGGGATACAGGTCATCACGGACTATAAAGCTGCCCCCTGTCCCTGTGACAACAGTATCAGCTTCCTAAATGACCTTAACAACTACTTTGCAAGGTTTGAGCCACTTAATACCACTCCGGCGAGAAAATCCATCCCTCGCCCTGATGAGCTCCCGCTCAACCTGGACACAGCGGATGTCCTGAAAACCCTGAGGAGAGGTCCCGGAAAGCACCGAGACCGGATGACATTCCAGGCAAGGTGCTTAAGGGATGTGCAGACCAGCTGGCTGGGGTTCTCACAGGCATCTTCAACATCTCGCTGACCCAGGCTGTGGTACCGTCATGTTTAAGACGGCCACAATCATTCCTGTGCCTAAAAAACCCACAATCTCCTCCCTTAATGATTTACGCCCTGTTGCACCCACCCCCATCATAATGAAGTGCTTCGAGAGGCTGGTAAAAGAATACATTGTCTGCAGACTTCCCCCCACATTCGACCCATACCAGTTCGCTTATCGCCCAAACCGCTCCACAGAGGACGCCATCTCCTCTGCACTCCACCTGAGCTTAGAACATCTGGAAGGAAAGGACACACACGTGCGGATGTAGTTTCTGTACTTTAGCTCAGCATTCAACACCATCAACCCGCAGCATTTGGTGAGCAAACTGGCCCCCCTTGGATTCAGTACCCCCCTATGCAACTGGCTGCTTGACTTCCTCACAGACAGACCCCATTCTGTGAGAGTGGGCAACAACACCTCCAGTGCCATCTCCCTGAGCACAGGCTCCCCCCAGGGCTGCGTCCTGAGTCCGCTGCTGTTCACATTGATGACCCATGACTGCTGCGCCAGGTCCACTACTAACCACATTGTGAAGTATGCGGACGACATGACAGTAGTGGGCCTCATCCGTGACAATAACGACATGGACTACAGGGACGAGGTAAAACATCTGGTTGACTGGTGCAGAACCAACAACCTGGTCCTGAACGTCGACAAGACCAAGGAGATCATTGTTGACTTCAGGAAGCACCAATCCAGCCACGCTCCACTCTTCATCAACGACACAGCGGTGGAGATGGTAAACAGCACCAAGTTCCTGGGGGTGCAGATCACTGCCAATATAACCTGGTCCCTACACACCAGAGCTCTTGTAAAAATAGCTCAGCAGCGCATGCACTTTTTGCGTTGGATGAAAAGAGCGCAGCTCCCTCCCCCCATTCTCACCACATTCTACAGAGGCACTATAGAGAGCCTGCTGACCAACAGCATCTCTGTCTGGACTGGAGCCTGCAATGCCTCAGACTGGAAGTCTCTCCAGAGAGTGATGAGGACGGCGGAAAAGATTATCAGGACTCCTCTTACTGCTATCCAGGAGATCGCAAAAAGCCGCTGCCTGACCAGGGCTCAGAAAATCTGCAAAGACTCCTCCCACCCCCACCAAGGACTGTTTTCACTGCTGGACTCTAGGAAGAGGTTACGCAGCCTCCGTAGCAGCTTCCTCCCTCAGGCCGTAAGACTCTTGAACACATCATAATTAAATCATCCCCTCAACTCCCCCCAAAATGGATTAACTCGCTGGAATAAAAAAGACAATATAACATACATCCATAAACATGGACGCATGTGAAAAAGTGCAATGTATTTATCTGTAAAGTAATCTATTTATTTATATCTGCACCTTATTGCTTTTTAAAAAATACTGCATTACCAAGAGCTAATGCAACACAATTTTGTTCTTATTTGTACTGTAAAGTTCAAATTTGAATGACAATAAAAAGGAAGTCTAAGCCTATAGTCTAATTAGAAATGGCATGCATGTGCATGTAAGAGCCAGTCTGCCCCACAACAAGAGAATATAGAAAAATAATAATTATTGAATACATTGTCGGACTACAATGGCAGACTTGTGCAAAGCTCTTCACTGATGGCACACTTGAAAAAAACAGCACATTTTGGAGTTAGAGTGTCCGCCCTGAGTTCAGTAGGTTGTGAGTTCAAACCCCGGCCGAGTCATACCAAAGACTATAAAAATGGGACCCATTGCTTCCCTGCTTGGCACTCAGCATCAAGGGTTGGAATTGGGGGTCAAATCACCAAAAATGAGTCCCAAGCGCAGCCACCACTGCTGCTCACTGCTCCCCTCACCTCCTCGGGGGTGGAACAAGGGGATGGGTCAAATGAAGAGAGTAATTTCACCACACATGGTATGTGTGACTATCAGTGGTACTATCAGTGGTAGGGACGGCGTGGCGCAGTGGGAGAGTGGCCGTGCGCAACCCGAGGGTCACTGGTTCAAATCCCACCTAGAACCAACCTCGTCACGTCCGTTGTGTCCTGAGCAAGACACTTCACCCTTGCTCCTGATGGTTGCTGGTTGGCGCCTTGCATGGCAGCTCCCTCCATCAGTGTGTGAATGTGTGTGTGAATGGGTAAATGTGGAAGTAGTGTCAAAGCGCTTTGAGTACCTTGAAGGTAGAGAAGCGCAATACAAGTACAACCCATTTATCATTTATTTACTTTAACATTGACTTAATATTGGGTTAATTCTAAACGGAATCGTTTGGACGAAGTTTAAAGGAAGGCAAGACTGTTTTATAAATATCCGCGCCATGCCTGCCTGATTTAAATAAACATTTCAGGACTTACGCATTGCCCCAGCACACCAAAACTGTTACCATCAGGTAAGAACATTTGGTTTTGCATAATAGGTCACCTTTTACATTGTTATGAAAAGTCTGACATGTCGTATTTGTAGAAAAAAGACACAAGAAATGTTTTCATGATTTTACATCAATATTCGTTCTCATCTTCTACATTTGACAAAACTAGAATGTGTTAAAGATATTATATTAATAATAAAAATTATAATCCATCCATCCATCCATTTTCTACCACTTATTCCCTTCGGGGTTGCGGAGGGCGGTGGTGCCTATCTCAGCTACAATCGGGCAGAAGGCGGTGTACACCCTGGACAAGTCTCCACTTTATCGCATTATAATATCACTCAAAATGTGTTATATCCGTCATCATTTGCTTTTAAAAACAAATAGGTCTGGAATGTTATAGTAAGAATATGAAAATTTCATATCAGTTATTGTGAACAAAATGATCACTGTTATCATAACGTATTACGATATTGCTCGAAAAGCGCTCATGCACACACTGATTTTTTGTCTGACCAAGCATTATTTTTAAAACGTTATTTTGTCTCTTCTACATGTTAGCGTGTAAGTTAGCCAGCGATTAGCGCACTAGCTGCCCTTCTCGGACATGAGCAGTTTCAACGTGAAGTTTTTAAAGCATGGCAATCAATGATTGTTGATTGTTTATCGTTTCAAACTTTGAAACGATAAATAAACTAATGTGAATTTTACCACGGTTTATCATCAATACTAGTAATCGTTACATGCCATATCTTGTTTTTTTTCCTGCTTTGGCAGCTTGGATTGGTGAGTGCATACAATCCTTCTGCTTCCAGTCTGCTGTGATCCTGCTCTCATACTATAAATATAAAGTTCCTTTTCCTGGCACTGCCGTGGCCCCGGGGCTGAGAGTGTTGAACTGAACATCCCTGCTTTGTGTCTGGCCGCCATTGTTTGTTGCATGATGTCAATTCCCATCACTTTCCACCCACATGTCCTGTCATTCCAGGCAGAACACAGCACATCTAAGACGACGTCTTCACTGTTCTGGAAATGTCACTTTCATAATTCACATGTACTTATTACATTGAAAAAAAACACTTATGTTTACAGACCAGTACATGGGTATATATATATATATATATATATATATATACATATATATATATATATATATATATGTATATATATATGTATATATATATATATATATATATATATGTATATATATGTATATATACATATATATATGCAAAAATTCCTACAATGTGTCTGCAAAAAATAAAAAAACTATTGCAATAATACCATATCTCATGGCATAAAGAATACATTATAAATTCTGACGTATATTGAGGTAGCGGCGTAAATAACAATATAGCCAAGATGCTACAACAGGAAAATACAGAGGATTATATTATTCAAAGTACACAAAAATGGTGTTTCAAACCACATAAAAAGAAATAAGTAAAATAATAAAAGCATTGAAATAAAAAAAAATTAAAAATAACTACTATTGGAAAAAAAGTAATCCAGTTACAAGAATATGTTAACGTAAAAATACTGTTTTAAACAAAAGCATTCAACACATTGCCTCAGTCACAACTTTCGCTACTTTTTTAACCCTGTCTTCCTGTTAATCATACACATGAGCCCAACTAACTTAAGTATCAAAAGTTTACATATTTTCATTTGAGAATCGATATTATAGCATAAAGATCTGATATCAGCAGTGTCGATATTTCAGTATCAAGCTGCACATCCCTAGTTTGTCCGCTGTTGCCCCCTGAAAGAGCCAGTGGTCACGTCAAGTTCAATTTCATCTTTCTTATGCCCGCCAGTGCCCATCATCCCAAGCTACCTGTACAACCTGGATGAGTCATCGGCCGTCGTATTGAACAACACCTCAGCCCAGAAGCAGACTGCCCCGGCAGCGTTTGAACAGATCGTGTCATTGTACAACAACACGGTGCGCTCATCGGTCTCTAACGCCACGGTGAGGGCGACGGACGGCGTCGTTCCGACTTTCACCACCGCTGGCGTCGTCGAGCTACCGGACAACTCCTCCGACTGCCCTCACTCCACCAACGAGCTGATCAACGAGAATGTCAAAGTGGGATTGTTGTTTGCCTCCAAGGCCACGGTGCAGCTGATCACCAACCCCTTCATTGGACCACTCACCAACAGGTAAGCACGCTCCTCTTTTTCTTCCTTGTTGATGCAATAATTGTCTTCAAGCACTCTTGCAGTCTGAGACTGGAAACATAGCATCAACACACATAATATACGATTGGCTCTGTAATAACACTCAGCTTTCGAGTTGCCAGCTAGCGATTAGCGGTGGTAGCTGGCAATTAACAACGCTGGTCACATGGTCCACTGCAGGGACATACAGTCATGATGAAAAACACATAATAAAACTGTGAAAATAAATATTAATATTTCCGTTTTTTAACATTTACTTGAATCGCTTCTCGTTACTGCATGTCTGAGAATGTTCTCATTGGTCCAGGTCATTGTCATCTCAGGGCATTCAATCGATCCTAACGAGACTGTTTGGTTTGTCTGCAAAGATGTTTCGCCTCTCATCCGAGTTGGCATCATCAGTTCATAGACTTAAAATGTTCAGATCTAGTCTTGCGGCTGGTGCCAAAACCCCAAATGTTTAGATTCCAAACCCAGGAGGATGTGCCTGGGCAAGGATGGTTTGTAGTAAGAAAAACATCTGTTTTGATGCAAACCAGCAATCCTACTGTCAAAGCCAATGACAGTCGTTGAAGTGTAATTTCCCTTCGTTAGGCTTTAGGTATTATTGTGTGGCAGAACAATCGCTGTGGATCGACAACTACCAGTCCAAAATAGTTGCAATCCCACGCGTAAGCATTCCATTCAGTTGGAAACAAATGGCCCAAATGGCATTCTGGTCCCGTTCTGTTTCTAACTC
Source organism: Nerophis ophidion (assembly GCF_033978795.1). Taxonomy (NCBI): domain Eukaryota; kingdom Metazoa; phylum Chordata; class Actinopteri; order Syngnathiformes; family Syngnathidae; genus Nerophis; species Nerophis ophidion. The sequence goes on from NC_084619.1 coordinate 48,604,374, forward strand.
TTTTTGGAGGCTAGATTGCATAGTCGTTTTGGAAAGGTTGAAAGGACAGTATTGTATGTGGGGGACAGGTGTTTCTCTGTTTAGGGATGGTTTTTCAACCTTGACACTCCTCTTTCCTACCATCTGTCTCCCTGTCCGGAATCTGTACGCTTTTGTTCTCAAAGGAGTACTGTTTCTGCAGGTAGACAGCAGAGTTTTGGCCTGAAAAGTTTGCCTGTCTATGCTGTGCAATACATTGGCTTGGGGACGGCATAGCGCGGTTGGTAAAGTGGCCATGCCCGCAACCTGAGGTTTCCTGGTTCAATCCCCAGTTTCTACCAATGTAGTCACATCTGCTGTGTCCTTGAGCAAGACACTTCACCGTTGCTCCTGATGGGTCGTGGTTAGGGCCTCGCATGGCAGCTCGCGCCATCAGTGAGTGAATGTGGAAATAATGTCAAAGCTCTTGGAGTACCTTGAAGGTAGAAAAGTGCTATACAAGTATAACCGATTTACTTAGTGGTTGTTTTGTTTACCAAAATATAAATCAGTGCATTCATCATTACATTACATGTGTGCGTGTAAGATGAAGAGGATGAGGGCGTGACTTACTGGCTGGTCTGCTTGTCACAATGTCGCCAAAATAATGCTTGCAGATACATTTGTACACCATGAATGTTCTTTTTTGTACTGTAGACTGTTGAATCTACTGATGTTTTTCAGTTTTTCATGTGAGTGTGATATTATTATTATTTCTAATTGAATTATAAATAGAGAAAGGAGAAGTTGTAGGCTCTGTGGACCAGAGCCTCTCGTAGTACTCTGACTTGCCACACTGTGAGAACCGGGGCCAGGTTTTGCGAGTTATTTTTTTGTCAGATGCAAGATCGATCTTTTAAATCTCTTCTAAATGAATGAATTAATGTAAAATCTCAGCACAGTCCTGTTAACAAATTTCTTTTTTTGCTATTCATTTATTTTTCAAATATATTTTTGTTGAATCACTGATATGTACTTTGTGTCAACATGATGAAATATGAGGCTATATTTCATGTACAGCATTTGATAGTTCAATGATAAAACGTACTCTTGTTATGTTTTGTCCTGTTACTCATTTTAGGAAGCTTGTAGAAAAATACAATAGTTGTCAGAGATGAGCCAAGGCACATTTTGAGTCATTCTATCTGTCTATTATCAGATTTTGAGTTAGGAAAAAGAACAGGAATGTTAGTTTAATTTATTTTATTTTATTTTTGTTTTTGCTGCAGCTGTTCCATATACTGCAATATTGTACATGGTAAATGGGATTTGCTATATATTGTATATATTATATAAAAATATAATATAATACAATAATATAATAGTATGTATTATATACTGTACATATAATATGTCAACATTACATATTTGTCATATTTTATGCCCGAGCTTTCAGCCGCTCTGCCCCACATCTTTGGAACTCTTTGCCACCCGACCTTTGTAACTTGGACTTAATATCCCTCTTCAAGTCAAGACTCAAAACACACCTATTCCAGACTGCTTATTTACTCTAATTATCTTATCTATCTTTGTTGTTGTTTTCATTCAATTTAATTTTATTGTTTTGATTTTGTACAGTGTCCTTGAGTGCCCAGAAAGGCGCCTTATAAATAAAATGTATTCTTCTTCTTATTATTATTATTGCTACTACGGTACATTTTTAGTCTACTTAATAACTGCATTATCCTTTCCAACCTTACCCTTTCCATCCTTTGAAACTGAGCTACTGCGTGGAACAATTTCCCTTGTAGATCAATAAAATTTGTCTAAGTCCAAGTCTAATTAGTTTTAAGAGAGTTACAACTAGTGTTGAGAAAATTAGCTGAAAAACATAAACTACTGTAGTTTTAGTTATTAGTAGACTTAGACGATTTGGCAAAAAACAAAAAGGATCCTGATAATTTTTTCATATCATCCAATCTCGATATCATCCAATCCAGCAGTGTAGTTATGACTAGCGCACCAATATTTGCACTTGAAACTTTCGGTATCGTTATGATGCACATTGAGTTGAGTTGAGTTTGAGTTTATTTTGAACATGCAAGCATACAACATGATACATCACAACTTCCACTTTCTCTTTTCAACATGTTCAAAAAGGAGTAGGAAGAAGCAGAGCTTATTTAATCCTACCCCTTTTCTTTTACATAAAAGTTGCTAAAACTTTTGTTCACTTCCTGTTCTCAATTTATTCACAATATACTCCATAAGTAATCACAATAAAAATAAATAAAATTGGTGAAATAAGTTACATTTCATATGGTGAGATGAGTAAGATTATATTAAAAATGAATGAATGGATGAAATAAATTCAGAATATTTATCATGGTTCTTTTTCTTTGTACTTTGTAAACACTTTGAGTTTGAAGAGTTTCTTGAAGTGGATCATACTAGTACATTGTTTGGTTTCTTTGCTTAATCCATTCCATTGTTTGATTCCACATACAGATATACTGAAGGTCTTAAGTGTTGTACGTGCATACTAATATTTTAAATAACAATTTTCTCTAAGATTATATTTTTCCTCTTTTTTTGAAAATAATTGATGTATATTCTTGGGTAGCAGGTTATAGTTTGCTTTGTGTGTCGTTTTAGCTGTTTGCAAATCCACTATGTCGTGGAATTTCAGTATTTTTGATTCAATAAATAAAGGGTTTGTATGTTCTCTATATCCAGCATTATGTATTATTCTAACTGACCTTTTTCAATTAAGTGTACTTGTGTAGTTAATTCCTCATATTTCTACACAATAACTCAGATATATTAACACTAAAAAGCAGCAGAGAATATAAAGTGATTTTTGGTCTATCCATTATTGACTTGTTTCTTGCTACTTTATGTTGTATATTTTTTACATGAGATTTCCAGTTCAATTTATCATCAATCATTATACCTAGAAATTTGGTTTCATTTACTCTTTCAATTTCTATTCCGTCTAATTGTATTTGTGTTTGACTCTCTCTTCTCATTTTACCAAATAGCATTATTTTAGTTTTACTGAGATTCAAAGATAGTCTGTTTTTGTCAAACCATCTTTTTGATTTGTTCATTTTTTCTGTTATTATTTGTATTATCTTCTGTGTGTTCTCTCCTGAACAAAACACTCTTATATCATCCGCACATAATACTAAGAATAAATCTTTTGTAACTTTACAAATGTCATTTATATAGAGATTGAATAATTTTGGTCGTAGTATTGATCCCTGAGGTACACCACAGGATATATGTGTGTTTACCTCGCTTCAGGTATTGTTTCCTGTTCATTAAATAACTTCTTATCCAGTTTAATACCAACCCTCTGATGCCATATTGTTCTAGTTTTTTTATTAAAATATTGTGATTAATTGTGTCAAATGCTTTAGTTAGACTGTGATGAGGTGCCGACTTGTCCAGGGTATACCGCGCCTTCCGCCGGGTTGTAGCTGATAGTCGGCACCAGCGCCCCCCCGCGACCCCAAAACTGGAATAAGCTGTAGAAAATGGATGGATGGATGGGCTTTAGTTAGATCCATAAACACTGCTGCCGCACATTTTTTACTATCTATTGCGTTGGTAATTTCTTCTGTAATTTTAATTAAAGCCATCGAAGTTGAAACCTTTGCAAGTAAGAAGGATGCTAAAAGTGCATGTAGCATCATATTCATCAGATCACATTTAAAATGTCTTCATTATCCCAGACGCAACAGATAAACTTTTTAGAAATATGTTTCCATGTTGTTAATACAATTTTGCAATGATCTCTCGTGTGTTTAGTTTTTAGTACACATGCTTAAAATATATATATATATATATATAAATGTATATATATATATATATATATATATATATATATATATATATATATATATATACTCCTCTCTGAGCTGCTACCTTACCGTGGTAGAGGAGTTTGCGTGTCCCAATGATCCTAGGAGCTATGTTGTCTGGGAGCTTTCATGCCCCCTGGTAGGGTCTCCCAAGACAAACAGGTCCTAGGTGAGTGATCAGACAAAGAGCAGCTCAAAGACATCTATGGAATTAAAACAAAATGAACTCAGATTTCCCTCGCCCGGACGCGGGTCACCGGGGCCCCGCTCTGGAGCCAGGCCCGGAGTTGGGGCACGATGGCGAGCGCCTGTCCCCATGGGGCCCGGCCGGGCACAGCCCGAAGAGGCAACGTGTGTCATCCCTCCAATGGGCTCACCACTCATAGGAGGGGCCATAGAGGTCGGGTGCATTGTGAGCTGGGCGACAGCCGAAGGCAGGGCACTTGGCGGTCCGATCCTCGGCTACAGAAGCTAGCTCTTGGGACATGGAATGTCACCTCACTGGGGGGGAAGGAGCCTGAGCTAGTCCGCAAGGTAGAGAAGTTCCGGCTGGATATAGTCGGACTCACCTCGACGCACAGCAAGGGCTCTGGAACCAGTTCTCTCGAGAGGGACTGGACCCTCTTCCACTCTGGCGTTGCCGGCAGTGAGAGGCGACGGGCTGGGGTGGCAATTCTCGTTGCCCCCCGGCTCAAAGCCTGCACGTATGAGTTCAACCCACTGGACGAGAGGGTAGCCTCCCTCCGCCTTCGGGTGGGGGGACGGGTCCTGACTGTTGTTTGCGCTTACGCACCAAACAACAGTTCAGAGTACCCACCCTTTTTGGGTACACTCGAGGGAGTACTGGAGAGTGCTCCCTCGGGTGATTCCCTTGTTCTGCTGGGGGACTTCAACGCTCATGTTGGCAACGACAGTGAAACCTGGAGAGGCGTGATTGGGAAGAATGGTCGCCCGGATCTAAACCCGAGTGGTGTTTTGTTATTGGACTTTTGTGCTCGTCACGGATTGTCCATAACAAACACCATGTTCAAACATAAGGGTGTCCATATGTGCACTTGGCACCAGGACACCCTAGGCCGCAGTTCCATGATCGACTTTGTAGTTGTGTCATCGGATTTGCGGCCTTATGTTTTGGACACTCGGGTGAAGAGAGGGGCGGAGTTTTCTACCGATCACCACCTGGTGGTGAGTTGGCTGCGATGGTGGGGGAGGATGCCGAACAGACCTGGCAGGCCCAAATGCATTGTGAGGGTCTGCTGGGAACGTCTGGCAGTCTCCTGTCAGAGAGAGTTTCAATTCACACCTCCGGGAGAACTTTGAACATGTCACGAGGGAGGTGCGGGACATTGAGTCCGAGTGGACCATGTTCCAAACCTCTATTGTCGAGGCGGCTGATTGGAGCTGTGGCCGCAAGGTTGTTGGTGCCTGTCGTGGCGGTAATCCCAGAACCCGTTGGTGGACACCAGCAGTGAGGGATGCCGTCAAGCTGAAGAAGGAGTCCTATCGGGTTCTTTTGGACGGGTACCAGATGAGGTGGTTCGAGCATCTGGTCAGGATGCCACCCGAACGCCTCCCTAGGGATGTGTTTAGGGCACGTCCAGCTGGTAGGAGGCCACGGGGAAGACCCAGGACACGTTGGGAAGACTGTCTCCCGGCTGGCCTGGGAACGCCTCGGGATCCCCCGGGAAGAGCTAGACGAAGTGGCTGGAGATAGGGAAGTCTGGGCTTTCCTGCTTAGGCTGCTGCCCCCGCGACCCGACCTCGGATAAGCGGAAGATGATGGATGGATGGATGGATGGATATATATATATATATATCAATCAATCAATGTTTACTTATATAGCCCTAAATCACTAGTGTCTCAAATGGCTGCACAAACCACTACGACATCCTCGATAGGCCCACATAAGGGCAAGGAAAACTCACACCCAGTGGGACGTCGGTGACAATGACCCAGTGGGACGTCGGTGACAATGATGACTATGAGAACCTTGGAGAGGAGGAAAGCAATGGATGTCGAGCGGGTCTAACATGATACTGTGAGAGTTCAATCCATAATGGATACAACACAGTCGCGAGAGTCCAGTCCAAACCGGATCCACCACAGCAGCGAGAGTCCCGTTCACAGCGGAGCCAGCAGGAAACCATCCCAAGCGGAGGCAGATCAGCAGCGCAGAGATGTCCCCACCCGATACACAGGCAAGCAGTACATAGCCACCGGATCGAACCGGACCCCCTCCACAAGGGAGAGTGGGACATAGGAGAAAAAGAAAAGAAACGGCAGATCAACTGGTCTAAAAAGGGAGTCTATTTAAAGGCTAGAGTATACAAATGAGTTTTAAGGTGAGACTTAAATGCTTCTACTGTGGTGGCATCTCAAACTTTTACCGGGAGGACATTCCAGAGTACTGGAGCCCGAAATAAAAAAGCTCTACAGCCCGCAGACTTTTTTTGGGCTTTGGGAATCACTAATAAGCCGGAGTCCTTTGAACGCAGATTTCTTGCCGGGACATATGGTACAATACAATCGGCAAGATAGGATGGAGCTAGACCGTGTAGTATTTTATACGTAAGTAGTAAAACCTTAAAGTCACATCTTAAGTGCACAGGAAGCCAGTGCAGGTGAGCCAGTACAGGAGTAATGTGATCAAACTTTCTTGTTCTTGTCAAAAGTCTAGCAGCCGCATTTTGTACCACCTGTAATCTTTTAATGCTAGACATGGGGAGACCCGAAAATAATACATTACAGTAGTCGAGGCGAGACGTAACAAACGCATGGATAATGATCTCAGCATCTTTAGTGGACAGAATGGAGCGAATTTTAGCGATATTACGGAGATGAAAGGCCGTTTTAGTAACGCTTTTAATGTGTGCCTCAAAGGAGAGAGTTGGGTCGAAGATAATACCCAGATTCTTTACCGTGTCGCCTTGTTTAATTGTTTGGTTGTCAAATGTTAGAGTTGTATTATTAAATAGAGGTCGGTGTCTAGCAGGACCGATAATCAGCATTTCCGTATTTTTGGCGTTGAGTTGCAAAAAGTTAGCGGACATCCATTGTTTAATTTCATTAAGACACGCCTCCAGCTGACTACAATCCGGCGTGTTGGTCAGCTTGAGGGGCATGCAGAGTTGGGTGTCATCAGCATAACAGTGAAAGCTAACACCGTATTTGCGTATGATGTCACCTAGCGGCAGCATGTAGATGCTGAAGAGTGCAGGGCCAAGAGTATCGTAACTTTGGAAACGGTGATACCCCTGACAAGCACTAGGTCTATCGTATTACCGTTGCGATGCGTGGGTTCATTTATTATTTTTGTGAGACCACAGCTATCAATTATAGTCTGGAGCGCTACGCACGGTGGGTCCGTTGGGGTATTCATATGGATATTAAAGTCCCCCATTATGATTATATTATCGGCGTGTGTCACTAGATCAGCAACGAACTCTGAGAATTCATTGACAAAGTCCGAATAGGGCCCTGGGGGGCGGTAGATAACAGCCAGGTGTAGAGGCAGCGGTGTGACAGACCTCATAGTAAGCACCTCAAACGATTTATATTTATTATTTATGTTAGGACTAAGGTTAAAGTTTTCGTTGTATATTAGTGCGACCCCCCCACCCCTTTTAAGAGGACGGGCAATATGCGCATGTGTAAAGTTAGGAGGACATGCCTCCTAACTGTACACATATATATATATATATATATATATATATACACATACATATATGTGGGTATATATATGTGTATATATATATATATATATATATATATATATATATATATATATATATATATATATAGGTATATATTGGTGTATACATGTATATATATACAGTATATACATATATATATACATGTGTATATATGTATATGTGTATATATGTATATGTATATATATATATATATATATATATATATATATATATATTGTCACGATCAAAAGTTTACATACACTTGTACACTTGTAAAGAACATAATGTCATGGTTGTCTTTGGTTTCCAATCATTTCTTATTTTTTTGTGATAAAGGGATTGGAGCACATACTTGTTAGTCACCAAAAAACATTCATGAAGTTTGGTTCTTTTATAAATTTATTATGGGTCTACTGAAAATGTAACGGCTTCACGGTGGTAGAGGGGTTAGTGCGTCTGCCTCACAATAAGAAGTTCCTGCAGTCCTTGGTTCAAATCCAGGCTTGGGATCTTTCTGTGTGGAGTTTGCATGTTCTCCCCGTGACTGCGTGGGTTCCCTCCGGGTACTCCGGTTTCCTCCCACTTCCAAAGACATGCACCTGGGGATAGGTTGATTAGCAACACAAAATTGGCCCTAGTGTTTGAATTTGAGTGTGAATGTTGTCCGTCTATCTGTGTTGGCCCTGCGATGAGGTGGCGACTTGTACCCCGCCTTCCGCCCGATTATAGCTGAGATAGGCGCCAGCGCCCCCCGCGACCCCAAAAGGGAATAAGCGGTAGAAAATGGATGGATGGATGAAAATTTAACCAAATTTGCTGGGTCAAAAGTATACATACAGCAATGTTAATTATTTGATTAGATGTCCCTTGGCAAGTTTCACTGCAATAAGGCGCTTTTGGTAGCCATCAACAAGCTTCTGGCAAGCTTGTGGTTGAATTTTTGACCACTCCTCTTGACAAAATTGATGCAGTTCAGCCAAATGTGTTCGTTTTCTGGCATAGACTTGTTTCTTGACCATTGTCCACACATTTAGGTCAGGACTTTGGGAAGGCCATTCTTAAACCTTAATTCTAGCCTGATTTAGCCATTCTTTTACCACTTTTGACGTGTGTTTGGGGTCATTTTCCTGTTGGAACACCCAACTGCGCCCAAGACCCAACCTCCGGGCTGATGATTTTAGATTGTCCTGAAGAATTTGGATGTAATCCTAATTTTCATTTTCCCATTTAAAGCACCAGTTCCATTGGCAGCAAAACAGGCCAGGAGCATAATACTACAACCACCATGCTTGACGGTAGGTCTGGTGCTCCTTTAATGTTAGTTTTGAACCCCAAATACCTCCACACTGTGCTACACGCACCCTCTTTATTAAGCAGTAGAATTGTTTTTTGTTTTTTTTTGCCATTTTTCCACTCCACGATGTTATTGCTTGTATTTTATCTGTGTGTGCGTTTTGACACACTCAACATCATGTACCTCGGCTCTGTACTCACCGTTGCATTCATTCAGATGAAAGAACAATGTTTTCGGTACTTTGCAAAAAGTGTTATATATGACACTTCTTGTGTCATATATAACATTTAATAAAATTGTTCGATAATTCAATGCAAAAACTCTCACATTTATTGGTGCAATACATCCCTCGACAATTCCGACCAGTATTTTAAGTCAAAGCATTATCAATTTGAAAATATATCAATAAGTGCTCTGAGTATGTTAATTTTGTGCAAAGTACCTTTTTGAAACCTTTGTCTTGTCAGCGCAGTCGGACCGGATGTTGAGCACAGCGCTGTGTTTGTGAAAGGGGGGAAGTGTGATGTTGTTCCGAGCTTGACGTGTAGAGACGACTTGGAAAAAAAAATAGAGAGCTCTTTTACAGTTGCGACTGATGTCCAGTTTGTACATTGATCGTACATCGACGATGTCGTTCACCACAACACAAGCAGATCAGGTGGGTTGTGGGGCAGTCAAGTGTTTCGGGTTATTGTTTTCCCAAACAAATGTTCCTTCTCCTAACTATGACAACATTTCACTCACATTGTAAGGTCCCGAACTTCCAGTAGATGCAGTCTTCTTTCTCTCACTCTATATCGCTAATTCACTGTTATAAGCTCGGGAATTAGCATGCACATTCCGCGTTTGTTTTTTTCTACAACTATCTTTTTATGATCTTGAGAAGCCAAAATCCAAATCTTGATTAATATTTGACAAGTTGTCCAGCCCTCATGAGGACCTTGAAGAACCTGCGGTAGCAGTCGACAAGCCGTGACTGGCTGAGCTTGAACGCCATGGACATGATGGCCATGCCTGCGATGACGAAGAGCGAGGTAAGCAGGAAATAGTTGGTATGAGTAGGGATTATGTCTCCAAAACCAATGGTAGTAAGCGTAATGAAGCAAAAGTAGAATGCATCAAGTCCCTCGAAATCCTTCTCCCAAAGGGGCATAACCCCACCTCCAAGGAGAATGTACGCAAATACGATGAAAAGAATCAGCACAAAGGGGACATTTAGCTGCTCCATACTATCCCCTAACCCGGTGAAGTCCCAAATGGCAAATCCAGTGGGAAGTGGCGGCATTTGGTTCAGTTCTGGGCAGGAGAGACTCCGCAGAAGGGGTCCCGTTCGAATGAGTTTTTCCCTGGCAAGGATCTTTTCAAAGTTCTCTTTATTTTTTTCCAGCTGCATGGAATTTTCCTTCACAGTCACTTGAGTCTGCAGCATGTCATGGATGTTGAGCATTTCTCGGACCACGACATGGTGGCTGAAAACGTCGTCTTCCATGGTCCACTGGCTGGAATTCCTGGTTTTCATACGAGCCCTCAGTGACGGCAAAGTGTGGGAGAGCAGGACTTTGAAACAGGCGTGGATGCGGACGTACGCCCGGTATGTCAGCGCGGCGAGGAAGTCTCCGACGTCTAGGATGACCAAAAGCATGAGAGGGATGCCCACCATGGCGTACAACATGCACGCCACTTTACCCGGCAGAGTGACAGGGTAGATGTGTCCGTAACCTGCAGAGGTAAAGGAACAGATTGAAGGCTTTGAGGATATTAAAAAGGAAGCAAGAGCTGGATTGAAACAGACACTTTGTGTTGAGTAAAAGTGAAAGCAAAACAACTTGGCTACAGGTACTCTTGAAATGTAAATGTCTTACTCTGTAAAAATCAATACATTTTATGTTAAAAAAAAAAAACTGGCACCTCAATTGCCAGAACATCTAGAAACCTTAAAATCTAGTCATTTTTACAGTGTATGACTGCAAAAAAAAAACGGTTTACTCATTTTTTATCGTAAATTCTAAGGTCATTGTTTTTACAATGTCTTATTTTTACGGTAGAATTCTGGTGAGCTTCTAAAAAATTTTTTTTTCCCATCCATCCATCTTTTTCCGCTTATCCGTGGTGTGGTCGCCGGGGCAGCAGCCTAAGCAGGGAAGCCCAGACTTTCCTCTCCCCAGCCACTTCGTACGGCTCTTCCCGAGGGATCCCGAGGTGTTCCCAGGCCAGCCGGGAGACGTAGTCTGCCCAACTTGTCCTGGGTCTTCCTCGTGGCCTCCTACCGGTCGGACGTGCCCTAAACATCTCCCTAGGGAAGCGTTCGCGTGGCATCCTGACCAGATGCCTGAACCACCTCATCTGGCTCCTCTCGATGTGGAGGAGCAGCGGCTTTACTTTGAGCTCCTCTCAGATGGCAGAGCTTCTCACCCTATCTCTAAGGGAAAGCCCCGCCACCCGGCGGAGGAAACTCATTTCGGCCGCTTGTACCCGTGATCTTGTCCTTTTGATCATAACCCAAAACTCATGACCATAGGTGCGGATGGGAACGTAGATCGGCCGGTAAATTGAGAACTTTGCCTTCCGGCTCAGCTCATTCTTCACCACAACGGTCACCACTTCTCCTGTGTGGAGAGGTTATTAAGTGACCACAGATGATGCGCTAGTCACTCATCTGTGCATCATTCAGGACGTCTCTGCGCTGCTGACTTGTCTCCACTCAAGATGATCCCCTGCTGGCCCCACTGTGGACTGAACTCTCACACTATTAACTAAGTTTGTAGAGCCACTCAACGTCCATTGCACCGGTCGCTCAGAGGCGGGGGTCCTCATATCTGCGGTCCCCTTCAAGGTTTGTCATTGTATCCCATTTGGTACTTTTTTCTTGCCCTGAGCTGAGGATTTCGTTGTGGCTTGTGCAGCCCTTTGAGACACTTTGATTGATTGATTGATGAACTTGTTTGCTCAGTTTAATAGTAGTCTAGATACATTGTTTATCGTGTAGACTATTTTGTTATTATTAGTAGTACAAACCCCGTTACGGCTTCACAATAATAGTGCTACGCGTCACATCCGGTCAAACGAACAAAAAAAAAAAACGAAGGAAAAATCGTCTTACGTTACGATCATGCTTTGTCATATATGTTTTGTTACGTTATTTTGTGATATTTCTACCTCAATTAATGTTTTCTTGCAGATTGAAATGAAGTGTGTATTACACTATGAGTTGGGAAATTGTTTTAGATGTAAATATAAACAGAATACAATGATTTGCAAATCCTTTTAAACTCATATTCAATTAAATGCACTACAAAGACAAGATATTTGATGTTCAAATCCGTAAACTTAATTTTTTTTTTTTTGCAAATAATCATTAACTTAGAATTTCATGGCTGCAACACGTGCCAAAGTAGTTGGGAAAGGGTATGTTCCCCACTGTGTTACATCACCTTTTCTTTTAACAACACTCAATAAACGTTTGGGAACTGAGGAAACTAATTGTTGAAGCTTTGAAAGTGGAATTCTTTCTCATTCTTGTTTTATGTAGAGCTTCAGTCGTTCAACAGTCCGGGGTCTACGCTGTCGTATTTTACGCTTCATAATGCGCCACACATTTTTGATGGGACACAGGTCTGGACTGCACGCGGACCAGGAAAGTACCCGCACTCTTTTTTTACGAAGCCTCGCTGTTGTAACACATGCTGAATGTGGCTTGGCATTGTCTTGCTGAAAAAAGACGGCGCTTAGATGGCAGCATATCTTGCTCCAAAACCCGTAGGGACCTTTCAGCATTAATGATGCCCATGCCTTGGGCACTAATGCACCCCCATACCATCACATATGCTGTTTTTTTAACTTTGCGTCGATAACAGTCAGGATGGTTAGCTTCCCCTTTGGTCGGGATGACACGATGTCAAATATTTACAAAACCAATTTGAAATGTGGACTCGTCAGACCAAATAACACTTTTCCACTTTACATCAGTCCATCTTAGATGATCTCGGGCCCAGAGAAGCCGGCGGCGTTTGTGGATGTTGTTAATAAATGGCTTTTGTTTTGCACAGTAGAGCTTTAATTTGCACTTACAGATGTAGCGAACAAATGTATTTAGTGACAGTGGTTTTCTGAAGTGTTCCTGAGCCCATGTGGTGATATCCTTTAGAGATTGATATCGGTTTTTGATACAGTGCCGTCTGAGGGATCGAAGGCCATGACGCTTACACGGAGTGATTTCTCCAGATTCTCTGAACCTTTTAATAATATTATGGACCGTAGATGTTGAAATCCCTACATTTCTTGCAATTGCACTTTGAGAAACGTTGTTCTTAAACTGTTTGGCTATTTGCTCACGCAGTTGTGGACAAAGGGGTGTACCTCGCCCCATCCTTTCTTGTGAAAGACTGAGCATTTTTGGGGAAGCTGTTTTTATACCAAATCATGGCAGCCACCTGTTCCCAATTAGCCTGCACACCTGCGGGACGTTCCAAATAAGTGTTTGATGAGCATTCCTCAACTTCATCAATATTTATTGCCAACTTTCCCAACTTCTTTGTCACGTGTTGCTGGCATCAAATTCTAAAGTTATTGATTATTTGCAAAAATATGTTGTCTTTGTAGCATATTCAACTGAATATGCGTTTAAAATGATTTACCAATCATTGTATTCTGTTTATATTTACATCTAACACAATTTCCCAACTCATATGGAAACGGGGTTTGCAGTACTAGTATTATACAGTACATATAGTTGTACATTATAGAGCATCATTTCTAATGTCCCGTCTTTACAATTGTATAAATACCGTATTTCTTTGAATTGCCGCAGGGTATATAGTATGCGCCTTCCTACAATTACTGCCAGGTCAAACTCGTTTTGCAAAATAATTAGCGCATGCTTAGCATTACCGCCGGCTCAGGATTAACGCCGGGTCAAACTTGTTTCACAAAATAATTAGCATATGCCTAGGACTTCCGCCTGGTCAAACTCGTCACGTCACGAGTGACACTTCACCTGTCATCATTTTCAAAATGGAGGAGGCTGATTTTAATAATTTTAAATCGCATAAAGGGAAGATTAAGAGCTATTCAGTAGGATTTAAGGTCCAAGCTATTGAATATGCTAAAAAGAACAGTAAGCAGCTATGTTTTATTAATATACCGTAGCTACGTGTGTCTAATATGAGTCATTAAATGACTCCCGCCTCCTGGTGGTAGAGGGCGCTAGTGATCCTTTTTGCGACTACTTTGCTGCAGAAAAAGTGACAACAAGCAGCAAGAGTGAGCAGCGTGTGTTTATTTTTTCCTCTCGCTTGCACTTTTAACATGGAGGATTACACTTCTAAAATAAAAGTTTTCTAAACTGGACTTTCACTCGAAGCAGGAGGTAATAAAGGAAGATCTCCATCGAGACAGAGAGACTTTTAAAACTGAAGAAAGATAGGGAATCTATGTCCCACTCTCCCTTGTGGAGGGGGTCCGGTCCGATCCGGTGGCCATGTACTGCTTGCCTGTGTATCGGCTGGGGACATCTCTGCGCTGCTGATCCGCCTCCGCTTGGGATGGTTTCCTGCTGGCTCCGCTGTGAACGGGACTCTCGCTGCTGTGTTGGATCCGCTTTGGACTGGACTCTCGCGACTGTGTTGGATCCATTGTGGATTGAACTTTCACTGTATCATGTTAGACCCGCTCGACATCCATTGCTTTCCTCCTCTAAGGTTCTCATAGTCATTATTGTCACCGACGTCCCACTGGGTCATTATTGTCACCGACATCCCACTGGGTGTGAGTTTTCCTTGCCCTTATGTGGGCCTACCGAGGATGTCGTGGTGGTTTGTGCAGCCCTTTGAGACACTAGTGATTTAGGGCTATATAAGTAAACATTGATTGATTGATTGATATGAACAAGTTATCGATGCTTTTGATCAGAAGGAGCTGCGCATGGACTTCATTTATAAGTAATGGTAAGGCCTTTACTTATAGGGCTTCACGGTGGCAGAGGGGTTAGTGCGGCGGCCTCACAATACGAAGTTCCTGCAGTCCTGGGTTCAAATCCAGGCTCGGGATCTTTCTGTGTGGAGTTTGCATGTTCTCCCCGTAAATGCGTGGGTTCCCTCCGGGTACTCCGGCTTCCTCCCACTTCCAAAGACATGCATCTGGGGATAGGTTGATTGGCAACACTAAAATTGGCCCTAGTGTGTGAATGTGAGTGTGAATGTTGTCTGTCTATCTGTGTTTGCCCTGCGATGAGGTGGCGACTTGTCCAGGGTGTACCCCGCCTTCCGCCCGATTGTAGCTGAGATAGGCGCTAGCGCCCCCCGCGACCCCGAAAGGGAATAAGCGGTAGAAAATGGATGGATGGATGGAATGGAAGGTAAGACCATAATAATGTTTTTTTTTATTAAATGTGCTTTTCATGATGGTATCCATACATCACACTCACATTTTTAAGCGCAGGCCTAAATTTACCGCATGCCTTTGATAAGTGCCGTAGTGAGAAGAGTTTTTAAAATATATAGCGCTTGCTTGCCTTTACTGCATGCCTTTGGTAAGCGCCGGAGTGAGAAGAGGTTTTAAATTAATTAGCATCCCGGCGGCAATTCAAGGAATTACGGTACTTAAGGTAGAAAGTGTGACTGACTAATTATTTAGTTATACTTACATTAACATTTGGCTAATCATGCCGTCATAATAATGCAAATCGTTCATAGTTCAAAGCTAATGCTTGTTATCAGTTGACAACTGCTGACAGTTGAAAATTGCAGTACACTTCAATTGGGTAACTTTGCACTTTGAAAGTGGTGCCAGTATCTCGCAGGGTTAAGCATATAATGTTGGTTGTGGGGAGCTGAATGAAGTTGACCACAGAAGACAATACATTTCTAACCTCTAGCCTGCTGTCATAAGCATTCTGTGGGGATGTAAAAGCATTCTCGTCTCCTATTTCCAGGGTGGACTTCCTGTTGGAACACCCATTAGCAATTAGCCAGCTGCATCACTCTTTCTGACACAGACTCATGTCTTGTTCGAACGTCTTATGCATTTTTGATGCGTGGTTTTATCCGTTCACGCATTCACTCACTGACTAATTCCTTCAGAGACAAATCAAAGTATTGTCTTATAGAGTGTTAAACCCGTTCTGCGTTACATATTGAACCTGCACAAACTAATGACTGGTAAATCGGCTATACTTCATATAGGGATAGAGCAGTTTGTGAAATTCGGAGCTTGAAGTTCTCCTCCCACCCCCAGCAAGGACTGTTTTCACTGCTGGACTCTAGAAAGCGGTTCCGCAGCCTCTGAAACAGAACCTCCATGTTCTGTAACAGTTTCTTCCCTCAGGCCATCAGACTCTTGAACGCATCAAAATAATCCCCTCAATTACTACCCCAAAAAACAGATTAACTCGCTGGAATATAAAGACAATATAACATACATCCATAAACGTAGATGCATATGAAAAAGTGCAGTATATTTATCTGTACAGTAATCCAGTGGTTCTCAACCTTTTTTCAGTGATGTACCCCCTGTGAACAGTTTTTTAGTTCAAGTACCTCCTAATCAGAGCAAAGCGACTTTTTGGTTGAAAAAAGAGATAAACAAGGAAAATACAGCACTATGTCATCAGTTTCTAATTTATTGAATTGTATATCAGTGCAAAATATTGTTAGTGGTCTTTTTTGAACTATTTGGAAAAAAAGATAAAAATAACTAAAAACAAGTGATTCAATTATAAGTGAATATCAATCAATCAATCAATGTTTACTTATATTGCCCTAAATCACTAGTGTCTCAAAGGGCTGCACAAACCACAACACGAACCACTACGACATCCTCGGTAGGCCCACATAAGGGCAAGGAAAACTCACACCCAGTGGGACGTCGGTGACAATGATGACTATGAGAACCTTGGAGAGGAGGAAAGCAATGGATGTCGAGCGGGTCTAACATGATACTGTGAAAGTTCAATCCATAATGGATCCAACACAGTCGCAAGAGTCCACTCTAAAGCAGATCCAACACAGCAGCGAGAGTCCCGTTCACAGCGGAGCCAGCAGGAAAACATCCCAAGCGGAGGCGGATCAGCAGCGCAGAGATGTCCCCAGCCGATACACAGGCCAGCAGTACATGGCCACCGGGAGAGTGGGACATAGGAGAAAAAGAAAAGAAACGGCAGATCAACTGGTCTAAAAAGGGAGTCTATTTAAAGGCTAGAGTATACAAATGAGTTTTAAGGTGAGACTTAAATGCTTCTACTGAGGTGGCATCTCGAACTGTTACCGGGAGGGCATTCCAGAGTACTGGAGCCCGAAATGAAAAGGCTCTATAGCCCGCAGACTTTTTTTGGGCTTTAGGAATCACTAATAAGCCGGAGTCTTTTAAACGCAGATTTCTTGCCGGGACATATGGTACAATACAATCGGCAAGATAGGATGGAGCTAGACCGTGTAGTATTTTATACGTAAGTAGTAAAACCTTAAAGTCACAGCTTAAGTGCACAGGTAGCCAGTGCAGGTGAGCCAGTACAGGCGTAATGTGATCAAACTTTCTTGTTCTTGTCAAAGGTCTAGCAGCCGCATTTTGTACCAACTGTAATCTTTTAATGTTAGACATGGTGAGACCCGAAAATAATACGTTACAGTAGTCGAGGCGAGACGTAACAAACGCATGGATAATGATCTCAGCGTCTTTAGTGGACAGAATGGAACGAATTTTAGCGATATTACGGAGATGAAAGAAGGCCGTTTTAGTAACGCTTTTAATGTGTGACTCAAAGGAGAGAGTTGGGTCAAAGATAACACCCAGATTCTTTACAGAGTCGCCTTGTTTAATTGTTTGGTTGTCAAATGTTAGAGTTGTATTATTAAATAGAGGTCGGTGTATAGCAGGACCGATAATCAGCATTTCCGTTTTTTTGGCGTTGAGTTGCAAAAAGTTAGCGGACATCCATTGTTTAATTTCATTAAGACACGCCTCCAGCTGACTACAATCCGGTGTGTTGGTCAGCTTTAGGGGCATGTAGATTTGGGTGTCATCAGCATAACAGTGAAAGCTAACACCGTATTTGCGTATGATGTCACTTAGCGGCAGTATGTAGATGCTGAAGAGTGCAGGGCCAAGGACCGAACCCTGGGGAACTCCACACGTTACCTTAACGTAGTCCGAGGTCACATTGTTATGGGAGACGCACTGCATCCTATCAGTAAGATAAGAGTTAAACCAAGACAGGGCTAAGTCTGACATACCAATTTGTGTTTTTATACGTTCTAATAAAATATTATGATCGACGGTATCGAAAGCAGCGCTAAGATCGAGGAGCAGCAACATAGATGACGCATCAGAATCCATCGTTAGCAATAGATCATTAGTTATTTTTGCGAGGGCTGTCTCCGTGGAGTGATTTGCCCTGAAACCGGATTGAAAGGTTTCACATAGATTGTTAGACGCTAAGTGTTCATTTAA
The DNA here is from genome assembly GCF_033978795.1 of Nerophis ophidion. NCBI lineage: Eukaryota > Metazoa > Chordata > Actinopteri > Syngnathiformes > Syngnathidae > Nerophis > Nerophis ophidion. Next base: position 48,622,626 of record NC_084619.1, read on the forward strand.
CTGCTCCGCAACAATTTTTTCGAGGATTTTTGAAATAAAGGGAAGGTGAGACACCGGTCGGTAGTTTACCATGAGGTCAGGATCGAGGTTAGGTCTTTTAAGAAGAGGATGAATAACCGCTTTTTTGAATGCTAGGGGAACAGTGCCCGAAGAAAGTGATAAGTTTATAATATTTAGCACTGATGGACCTAATAATACAAAGAGCTCCTTGATCAGTTTCCCAGGAAGTGGGTCAAGTAAACATGTTGTTTGTTTTATTCCATTTACACGTTGTAACAATTCCTCTAATGTTATTTACTCAAAACGAGAGAAACTATTTTGGAGGGCAGTATCCGCCGTATATACACTCGTGTCAGTGTTAATAGAACCCCGTTGTAGCTGGGACGCATTGTCTTTAATCTCCTTTCTAATGACTTCAATTTTCTTACTAAAGAATTGCATAAAGTCATCAGCTGAGTGGGTGGAGCTACTGGAAGGAGTCCCTTGTTGGGTTAGTGATGCTACCGTACTAAACAAAAATTTAGGATCGTTTTTATTACTGTGGATGAGATTTGAGTAATATTTAGCTTTAGCTAAGGTAAGCATGCGTTTATAAGTTATTAAACTATCACTCCATGCTTTTTGATGGTGCACCTCAAATTTAGTCGTGCGCCATTTGCGTTCCAGCTTTCTACATAATAATTTCTGAGCTCTAGTTTCTTCTGTAAACCACGAGGTGCGCTTTTTTGGAGCCTTTTTTAACTTTAGCGTGCTATGTTATCAATGGTTTCGCGCGTCGTTAAAGTTGTTAGTGAGGTTATCAATAGAGCCCGCATACTTTGGGAATGGTGCCATTACCGAGGGCAGTAGGTCAGTAAGAGTTGTCGTTGTGGCCGTATTAATGTTGCGGCTGCTATAGCAGTTATTATTATTATTAGTTTGACGAGCATGCGTCTGAACCTCAAATTTTATAAGGTAATGATCGGACAATACTTTAGTATACGGGAGTATCGTAACTTTGGAAACGGTGGTACCCCTGACAAGCACTAGGTCTATCGTATTACCGTTGCGATGCTTGGGTTCATTTATTATTTGTGTGAGACCACAGCTATCAATTATAGTCTGGAGCGCTACGCACGGTGGGGTATTCATATGGATATTAAAGTCCCCCATTATGATTATATTATCGGCGTGTGTCACTAGATCAGCAATGAACTCTGAGAATTCATTGATAAAGTCCGAATAGGGCCCTGGGGGGCGGTAGATAACAGCCAGGTGTAGAGGAAGCGGTGTGACAGACCTCATAGTAAGCACCTCAAACAATTTATATTTATTATTTATGTTAGGACTAAGGTTAAAGTTTTCGTTCTATATTAGTGCGACCCCCCCACCCCTTTTAAGAGGACGGGCAATATGTGCATGTGTAAAGTTAGGAGGACATGCCTCATTTAGCTCAAAAAAGTTGTTTGGTTTAAGCCAGGTTTCGCTGAGACCGATGACGTTAAGATTGTTGTCTCTGATGATATCATTAACTAACAACGTTTTGGGAGACAATGATCTTATGTTTAAAAAAACTATATTATAGGTAGTGGGCTGTTTTAGGGAATTTTTGATCAAATTATCCGTAGTAGCAATATTGATAATGTTGTGTTTATTATGCCCAGTGCATTTAGTATAATTACGACCATATCTAGGAATTGATACGACGGGAATTTTCCGATTGTTTGTTTGTTGCTTTGATAAACTGCACGCATCATAGTTAGCCACCTCAGTAGAACACTTGTCCAACTCTGAAACAATCAATGTCCAACTCTGAAACAATCAAAGTAGAAAAAGCTTGTTCTAATTTAACTGACCCCTTACCCAGACCAGTAGTCTCGCATATTCCATTTAAATCCGGCTTCAGGATGGAGGGAAGTGGTGTTCTGTGGGGATTAGCCTTCTGCTTTGTTTTTAGCCCCGCTCGGCATCCGCGTTTCCGATCACACCGCTGGCGTCTGCTCCGTAGACGGCCCCCGCTGGTACTATACTCCCCTGCTTCTCAGGCCGCTGGATGTAGCCGCCGAAGTATTCCCATGCTAGTTAGCAGGTCTAGCAAGCACGCGTCTATCAGTCCAAAACGGCCCGATATGTCCACATCCAGAAGTGTCTGGCGGTCGTACGTGATCACGAAGTGACCACGATGTGAGCCAGCCATAAAGTTTGTAGAATTGTCCGGTATTTCTGCCTAATGTTCCATATTTAGCAATAGCTCCTCGATGTCGCAGCCCTTGAGTGCGAATGTCTGTCTATCTGTGTAATCCCTGCGATGAGGTGGCGACTTGTCCAGGGTGTAGAACCACCTTCCACCCGATTGTAACTGATATAGGCACCAGGGCCCCCCGCGATCCCGGAGGGAATAAGCGGTAGGAAATGAATGGATGGATTTCTACACATAGAAGTAATCATCAACTTAAAGTGCCCTCTTTGGGGATTATAATAGAGATCCATCTGGATTCATCAACTTTATTCCAAACATTTTTTCACAAAAAAAAGAAATCTTTAACATCAATATTTATGGAACATGTCCACAAAATGTTTTAGCTGTCAACACTGAATATTGCGTTGTTGCATTTATTTTCACAGTTTATGAACTTACATTCATATTTTGTTGAAGTATTATTCAATAAATATATTTATAAAGGATTTTTGAATTGTTGCTATTTTTAGAATCCATCCATCCATCCATCTTCTTCCGCTTATCCGAAGTCGGGTCGCGGGGGCAGCAGCCTAAGCAGGGAAGCCCAGACTTCCCTCTCCCCAGCCACTTCGTCTAGCTCTTCCCGGGGGATCCCGAGGCGTTCCCAGGCCAGCCGGGAGACATAGTCTTCCCAACGTGTCCTGGGTCTTCCCCATGGCCTCCTACCGGTTGGACGTGCCCTAAACACCTCCCTCGGGAGGCGTTCGGGTGGCATCCTGACCAGATGCCCGAACCACCTCATCTGGCTCCTCTCGATGTGGAGGAGCAGCGGATTTACTTTGAGTTCCTCCCGGATGACAGAGCTTCTCACCCTATCTCTAAGGGAGAGCCCCGCCACACGGCGGAGGAAACTCATTTCGGCCGCTTGTACCCGTGATCTTATCCTTTCGGTCATGACCCATAGCTCATGACCATAGGTGAGGATGGGAACGTAGATCGACCGGTAAATTGAAAGCTTTGCCTTCCGGCTCAGCTCCTTCTTCACCACAACGGATCGGTACAACGTCCGCATTACTGAAGACGCCGCACCGATCCGCCTGTCGATCTCACGATCCACTCTTCCCCCACTCGTGAACAAGACTCCTAGGTACTTGAACTCCTCGACTTGGGGCAGGGTCTCCTCCCCAACCCGGAGATGGCACTCCACCCTTTTCCGAGAGAGAACCATGGACTTGGAGGTGCTGATTCTCATTCCGGCCGCTTCACACTCGGCTGCGAACCGATCCAGTGAGAGCTGAAGATCCCGGCCAGATGAAGCCAACAGGACCACATCGTCTGCAAAAAGCAGAGACCTAATCCCGCGGCCACCAAACCGGAACCCCTCAATGCCTTGACTGCGCCTAGAAATTCTGTCCATGAAAGTTATGAACAGAATCGGTGACAAAGGGCAACCTTGGCGGAGTCCAACCCTCACTGGAAACGTGTCCGACTTACTGCCAGCAATGCGGACCAAGCTCTGACACTGATCGTACAGGGATCGGACTGCCATAATAAGACAGTCCGATACCCCATACTCTCTGAGCACTCCCCACAGGACTTCCCGAGGGACACGGTCGAATGCCTTCTCCAAGTTCACAAAGCACATGTAGACTGGTTGGGCAAACTCCCATGCACCCTCAAGAACCCTGCCGAGAGTATAGAGCTGGTCCACAGTTCCACGACCAGGACGAAAACCACACTGTTCCTCCTGAATCCGAGGTTCGACTACCCGGCGTAGTCTCCTCTCCAGTACACCTGAATAAACCTTACCGGGAAGGCTGAGGAGTGTGATCCCACGATAGTTGGAACACACCCTCCGGTCCCCCTTCTTAAAGAGAGGGACCACCACCCCGGTCTGCCAATCCAGACGTACCGCCCCCGATTGTCCACGCGATGCTGCAGAGTCTTGCCAACCAAGACAGCCCCACAGCATCCAGAGCCTTAAGGAATTCCGGGCGGATCTCATCCACCCCTGGGGCCTTGCCACCGAGGAGCTTTTTAACTACCTCAGCAACCTCAGCCCCAGAAATAGGTGAGTCCACCACAGATTCCCCAGGCACTGCTTCCTCATAGGAAGACGTGTTGGTGGGATTGAGGAGGTCTTCGAAGTATTCCCTCCACCTATCCACAACATCCGCAGTTGAGGTCAGCAGAACACCATCCGCACCATACATGGTGTTGACAGTGCACTGCTTCCCCTTCCTGAGGCGGCGGATGGTGGTCCAGAATCGCTTCGAAGCCATCCGGAAGTCATTTTCCATGGTTTATTTTTAGAATATTTTTTAAAAACCTCATGTACCCCTTGGCATACCTTCAAGTACCCCCAGGAGTATGCGTACCCCCATTTGAGAACCACTGCAGTAATCTATTTATTTATATATGCACCTTATTGCTCTTTTGTCCTGCTCTTTCTCTCTGGCACTCATCGAGGGTGGACGCTCCCCTTTCCTCTCCCTTATCTCTCCTGCTTGCTTCTTTGTCTTGTCTTAACTTTCTATTTAACTGGCCTCAACAAAATTGACAATATCTTGGGTTTGGGGGAACCTGCTGTCGTGACGAAGCGGTTGTTGCTGGACACACGACGGACTCTTGGGAGAAGAAGGAGTGCCGCGTGCCTGGCGACCCTTTTCTGTCGAGGACGTGAAGATATCCACCTATTCGGAATTATGACAACAGGACATCTGCTGATTGGAGTAAGTTTTGCTCTGGTTTGTCGACAAATTGGAAGTTGCTAGCAGTCTTCAAAGTACCCCAAAGCTGCCACAAATGATTGAAGGATGTGGGAAGAACTGTGGATCACATCGGACTGTCTACCCCGCAGTTTTTGAGGACCAGTCATAGACAATTTAGAGTGAAAAGCAAATTTTCATACAAAACATTCTAACTTGGATTGTTTCCCTGGCATCGAGACTCTCCCGAAGGACAGTGCAGCGAAGACACAACAAACTCCCTTCTTGTCTCTCATGGACACACACCTGTTGTTGTTGACTTTGGACTAGCGACTGCACAATACATCAAGGCCGCAGAACAGAGACACACTACGGGCTTACACACACACATCCACAAAAATATACGCCACACATACACACCCCACCCCTCCAACCCAACGCCCTCGGCGCAAATCCCATAGGGGTGATGAATGGATGGTCAGTGCCTGAGAGCTGCGGCCTACCATCATGACCACAAACTCCCTTCCCTCCGTTGCTAGATATCTCGAGATGTATGTTGCAATATGTATATGTGCTTTGCTATGGAGGTTTTTTCCCACTCCGGACTGGACCCCCTTGTATTTTTTTACTCATCCTTCCCCAGCGTTTACCTTTTTCCCTATCGTTTACGGGGCGCCTTATGGCGACCCATCAGCGTTCTTGTTCTGTAGCCCTGTACACTGTTTTTGTCTAATCTTGAACGGGTTTGTGCTGAAAACAAAGTTTCGTTGTACTTGTGCGATGACAATAGAGACATGCCTATCTATCTATCTACTATCTACTTGTTCTTATCCGTACTGTAAAGTTCAAATTTGAATGACAGTAAAAAGAAGTCTAACTCTGTAGTCTAAGCAAGTTTTACTGAGTTACTAATCTTAGACTTAGATTGGTCAAATCGGGTCTTAGACTTAGAATGGTCAGATCTAGTCTTATACTTAGATTGGTCGAATCGAGTCTTATACTTAGATTGGTCGGCTCTAGTTTTAGACTTACATTGATCAGATCGAGTCTTAGACTTAGATTGGTAAAATCGCTCAGATCTAGTCTAGCGGCTGATGCCAAAACCCCAAATATTTATACTACAACACCTGGAGGGTGTGCCCGGGCAAGGATGGTTTCGGTGGTTGAGAAAAACAACTCTTGAGATGCAAAGAAGCAATCGTACTGTCAAAGCCAAGGACAGTTGTTGAAGACTAATTTCCTCAAGTTCCACCGGTAGCTCGCGATCAACCTAATGGTTACTAGCGATACAACTAACGATTATTTTGATAGTCGACGATTATCTTAACGATTAGTCGACTAATCAGATAATAAAGCATACACATATTTAATGGCTCTAAACTTTTGCATCGACTTCTATATGCAGCTTAAGTTAATTTAGGCATGTGCTTACTAACAACAAAGATGACTAATTCATTCATATTTATTTAATTATACTGTAACTGTGCTGCTCAGTCAGCTGTTACAAAAAATTTAATGACTAATAAAATGTAAATTTAGAAGAAAGGAAAGTCAAAGTGCTAAAAGAAAACATTAACATTGTTTATGTATTTTCTTTTAAAACAGTAAAATAGCAGCAATGAAAACAAACCACAAAACACTAAATTTAACTTCCTCAAAAAGAAAAGCATTTTGTGATGTTTAAAAACCTGCACACTGGTATAGTGACTATTGATTAACACTTGGCAGTTTTAGCCCTCTCATAGACTCAATGTGTAGAATTCTACCTTTGATTCATAATTAAAATGTTGGCTGTTTAATAGATTGTATGTTTAATAGGTTGATTGGCAACACTAAATTGGCCCCAGTGTGTGAATCTGAGTGTGAATGCTGTCTGTCTATCTGTGTTGGCCCTGCGATGAGGTGGCGACTTGTCCAGGGTGTACGCTCCTTCCGCCCGAATTCAGCTGAGATAGGCTCCAGCACCCGCCACGACTCTAAAAGTGACAAGCGGTAGAAAAATGGATGGATGGATGGATGTTTAATCTTATGATACCTTCACATTGGTGTCTCTCTCTCTCTCCCTCTGTGTGTGTGTGTGTGTGTGTGTGTGTGTGTGTGTGTGTGTGTGTGTGTGTGTGTGTGTGTGTGTGTGTGTGTGTAATTGCAGTGCGCATTTGTTAAGGGGCTTTTTTTTCAGCATTGCAAATTTGATTAATTCTTAAAATGTTGACTATTTAATAACTTGTATGTTTAATTTCATAATAACTCCACATTGGCGCCTGTCTGTGTGTGTGTGTGCGTGTGTGTGTGTGTGTGTGTGTGTGTGTGTTTGCGGTGCGCATTTGTTAAAGTGTTTTTTTTCCGGCCTTGCAAATTGACGCTGCTTTGAAAAGTATTCGAAGTGATGTAAACAAAGTTTAACTGGCTGACTTTGGCTAAAATGATAGTTATTTTTCACACAATTTCGTCTCTTACCAAGGCTGAGACCGCATCCTCCCTCTTAATATTTCGACACCATGTCTCCGCTTTAAGTGCTCGCGTATCACAGATGTGCTGCCATAAAAACAAGGTCCGCCTTGCAAACTGAGCAAGGTACCCATGTTTTTAACAAGAGTAAGAGGAAATATCCTCAAACTTTACATGTTAGCACTGGCGATGTTTTTCTAGTGACCAACTTCTGCCCGGAAAAACACGAGTGATGACATCACAACTATTCCCAACAAATATAATTGTCAGCGACATATTTTATTGTCGACTTCCATCCATCCATGTTCTTCCGCTTATCCGAGGTCGGGTCGTGGGGGAAGCAGCCTAAGTAGGGAATCCCGTACTTCCCTCTCCCCAACCATTTCCTTCAGCACCTCCCGGGGGAATCCTGAGGCGTTCCCAGGCCAGCCGGGAGAGATAATCTCCCCAACGTGTCCTGGGTCTTTCCCGAAACACCGCCCTATGGAGGTGTTCGGGTGGCTAAACCACCTCATCTGTCTCCTCTCTCATTTGTTGATAGTGTGGACTAATTGTTGCAGCACTGATGGTAAACCTTGCTGTAGATAAAGGGGCCCTGTGCTAGCATGTAAGGAGTATAACTGGTGCACGTGCACTGTTTGTCCCACTCAGATATTCCAAGCATGGAAAGCAGCTGCTGAGTAACGACTGCATTCTCTTCTCGGAGCTCAGCTCGCAAGCATAACAACGTTCCCTCCTTTCTGTCATGTCTTGTGATCATGTTTTATTTAGTTATGTTCTGTTACTTCAAGACTCCCTTAGTTCCTGTTATTTCACCCCCTTGTTTTGACCCATTAGTTTCACCTGTCTCACATGTTGGACTCTCGCACCTGTTTCAATCATGTCCTTATTATTTAAGCCTGGTTTTTCATTTGTCATTCTGGTGTCATCCCCCTGTTTATGACCTCTGTTTCATGGCTGTTCCATGTTGTAGTTCATGCTGCCCTGCTCACGTAACCGCAAGTACGTTTTTTGTTTATCTATGCCAAAGTTAGTAGTCTTCTGTTTTATGTCCTTAGTTTACGTCAAAGTGCCTTTTGTTTCCTTAGCCAAGTTTTTTATCTCCGCCTGGTGCGCGCCTTTTGTTTTCACTTTTTATATTTTTATTAAATCATGTATTTACCTTCACGCCATATCCAATCCGGTTCATTTGCATTACGGGAAAACAAACCACACCTTAGTCCACGTTGCGACAGTAATCACAAGACATGACACTTTCTCTTCGTGGGACAATATCAATCAATCAATGTTTACTTATATAGCCCTATATCACTAGTGTCTCAAAGGGCTGCACAAACCACAACACAAACCGCTACGACATCCTCTGTAGGCGCACATAAGGGCAAGGAAAACTCACACACAGTGGGACGTCGGTGACAATGATGACTATGAGAACCTTGGAGAGGACAAAAGCAATGGATGTCGAGCGGGTCTAACATGATACTGTGAAATTTCAATCCATAGTGGATCCAACACAGCCGCGAGAGTCCAGTCCAAAGCGGAGCCAGCAGGAAACCATCACAAGCGGAGGCGGATCAGCAGTGCAGGGATGTCCCAAGCCGATACACAGGCAAGCGATCCATCCTGGGTCCCGACTCTGGACGAGTGGTCCATCCTGGGTCCCGACTATGGACAGCCAGTACTTCATCCATGGCCATTAACGGACCGGACCCCCTCCACAAGGGAGAGTGGGACATAGGAGTAAAAGAAAAGAAACGGCAGATCAACTGGTCTAAAAAGGAAATCTATTTAAAGGCTAGAGTATACAAATGAGTTTTAAGGTGAGACTTAAATGCTTCTACTGAGGTACCATCTCGAACTGTTACCGGGAGGGCATTCCAGAGTACTGGAGCCCGAATGGAAAACGCTCTATAGCCCACAGACAACATGTGTTGTTTATTTCTACACTTTTGTCTACTTTATGCATTCATTTGGCCAAGGTTCACTTTTAATACTCTCCAATTAATGTAGATTGCCACAGAGAACTCCACACAGTATAGGGATAGATTCAAACATTTGCATTTTCTGACTGTGAGGCTGACAGTTTAATCACTGCACCACTAAGCTGCTCTTAAGTGTCAGTTGGTTGATGACGAACCCCAAGATGCAGAGAAGGAGGCAGGCATTGAGTAGGAAAACATGTTTTAATTAAAACACTAAAACAAAAAGCATGCACGAGGCGGATAACCAACTAAGAAAGCTTGCATGGGAGCTAGAAAATAAAAGGAGCTTAGCATGGAAGCTAGCAAAAACAAAATAGGGCTTAGCATGGAGGCTAGCATAAACCGAACCGGGAACCGAAGTTGTTACGTGCTGTATAAAGACAAATTGGAAGCAGGGAACAAAAAACAGTAAGCTACAAACATCTAACGAAATATAGCTTACCGCTACGCTGCAAAGATATGACACGACACGACAGGAGCGACAATACATGACATGTAGCAACGACAATAATCCAGCAACTGACTGGAGGACAAACACAGACTCAAATAGATGCGGGCTGATTGACACCAGGTGCGGCCAGGTGCCAATCAACCGCAGCTGAGGAGAAACAGCGCACAGGGAAAAAAACAAAACTGTCAGTGGCAAGCCTGACACTAAGCGGGGCTGTACAGTTAGCTTTTTCCCTGGGAGCTCAATTGATGTGTTTTCAGTGGAAGAGAAAATGTGTATTCATTTGTATCAGTCCTGGGGAAACGGATGCAAACTGTCCCACGCAATCACCAATTAAACCTTAATTTCTACACCAAACTGATGGGTGATGATAATTTGCAATTTTTTTTTCACTTATGACATGATGTGCTCGCCACACAAAACAAAACGTTTATAACTCGCCTCCACAAATTAAGATCTTGATTATCATTGATAAAAATGATGTTGATGACACCCTGAAATGCCAGATGGGTCAGTACCTCTTCATAGCCCTTTGAAATGCCCGGAGCCTGGCCGCAGAATCTGTCCCACGCCAACACCAATCAAACTGTTAATTTTAGATGACTGGATCTTTCTCCAAACCGACATGAATCTTTGGTCAGGGTCCAAACAGGTTTAGATGTTAATATTGACCCTACAATCGCCCTTTTTTAATTTTATAACAGTCATAACTTTCTTCTATATGCTTTAATCTTCTTGAAATGTTGATGATGGGTTAGCTAGGGCATCAGGAAAGACTTGACTGCAACCATCAAATATACCGGCGGGCTCGCGTGAACCCCTGAGCTGATGCGCGACGAGAAGAAGTTTCATCTGGATCTTGTCAAAGACACTTTGATGCACAGCAAGGGCTCTAGAACCAGTCCTCCTGAAAGGGGCTAGACTCTCTTCCACTATGGTATTACAAGCACTGAGAGGTGACAGGCGGGTGGCAATACTTGTTGCCCAAAGGCTCAGAGCCTGTCCGTTAGAATTTAACCCAGTAGACGAGAGGGTAGCTTCCCCACGCCCCCGGGTCAGAGGAGGGGCCTCAACTGTTGTTTGTGCTTATGCACCAAACAGTAGTTCAGTGTATCCGCCGTTTTTGGATTCCCTGGAGGGAGTACTTGAGAGTGCTCACCCAAGTGATTACCTTGTACTGCTTGGGGACTTCAACGTTCACATTGGCAACTACAGTGAAACCTGGAAAGGCGTACTGTAATTGGGAGAAATGGCTGGCTGTATCTTAACCCGAGTGGTGTTTTGTTATTGGACGTTTGTGCTCGTCACAAACGTCATGCAAATTTATATTTGCAGGTCTCATGACACATGATCCGTATGCAATTGTGTGCATTTCTCATAGTTGTTTGTGCGCCATGTTGTTCCAGACCACAGCAAACGTTACCCAGCTTGCAAAGATTTTAATAACTCCATTAGAAGAAGAAAGCCTTGGACACACACATCTATACCTTTGGCCATTCTAAGCCAGTCATTTCCAGAAGTTATCTCACCCTCTGAGAAGCCTCTGTTTTACTAATGTTTTCCAATGTTGTAAAAATATATAAAATAATGTAAATACAACATTTATGTCCACAAAGATTTGCGTCAGCTTTTGATGGCAGGCTAATATACAGTGGGGCAAAAAAGTATTAGGTCAGCCACCGATTGTGCAAGTTCTCCCACTTAAAATAATGACAGAGGTCTGTAATTTTCATCATAGGTACACTTCAACTGTGAGAGACAGAATGTGGAAAAAAAATCCAGGAATTCACATTGTAGGAATTTTCAAGAATTAATTTGTAAATTATGGTGGAAAATAAGTATTTGGTCAACCATTCAAAGCTCTCACTGATGGAAGGAGGATTTGGCTCAAAATCCCATGATACATGGCCCCATTCATTCTTTCCTTAATACAGATCAATCGTCCTGTCCCTTTAGCAGAAAAACTGCCCCAAAGCATGAAGTTTCCACCCCCCCTCCCTCCCCTCCCCGCTTCACAGTAGATATGGTGTTCTTGGGGGGCAACTCAGTATTCTTCTTCCTCCAAACACGACAAGTTGAGTTTATACCAAAATGGATACATGGATGATACAGCAGAGGATTGGGAGAATGTCATGTGGTCAGATGAAACCAAAATAGAACTTTTTGGTATAAACTCAACTCGTCGTGTTTGGAGGAAGAAGAATACTGAGTTGCCTCCCAAGAACACCACACCTACTGTGAAGCATGGGGGTGGAAGCATCATGCTTTGAGGCTGTTTTTCTGCTAAGGGGACAGGACGATTGATCCGTGTTAAGGAAAGAATGAATGGGGCCATGTATCGTGAGATTTTGAGCCAAAACCTCCTTCCATCAGTGAGAGCTTTGAATGGTTGACCAAATATTTCTTTTCCACCATAATTTACAAATATCCATCCATCCATTTTCTACCGCTTATTCCCTTTTGGGGTCGCGGGGGGCACTGGCGCCTATCTCAGCTACAATTGGGCGGAAGGCGGGGTACACCCTGGACAAGTCACCACCTCATCGCAGGGCCAACACAGATAGACAGACAACATTCACACTCACATTCACACACTAGGGCCAATTTAGTGTTGCCAATCAACCTATCCCCAGGTGCATGTCTTTGGAAGTGGGAGGAAGCCGGAGTACCCGGAGGGAACCCACGTATTCATAATGTTTTAAAAATTCCTACAATGTGAATTCCTGGATTTTTTTTCACATTCTGTCCCTCACAGTTGAAGTGTACCTATGATGAAAATTACAGACCTCCTGTCATAATTTTAAGTGGGAGAACTTGCACAATCGGTGGCTGACTAAATACTTTTTTGCCCCAATATTCACACTTACATCATGTGTTGCCTTTTATATAAGGCTTCTAATTTTTTGCGGCTCCTGACAGAATTTTTAAATTTTTTTGGTCCAATATGTTTTTTTCAACATTTTGGGTTGTCCACACCTGGATTAAGCAGACCTTTGTACTTCTCAATCCCTGAAATATGTTTCTATATTTCATATTTCTATCAACCTGGTCTTTTTATCTACTTGGTGTCGATAATCAATCAGGAGGACACTGAACTGGCACTTACCCACGGTTGTGAAGACGGTGCAGCAGAAGAACAAGGAGCCAGCGAAGGTCCACCTGCTGGGCTGTTGGAGCCAAATGGTTTTGAAATTATTTTGCATCTCGTTCTCCAAGTCCTCCACGATTTGTGTGACTGATGAGTTGTCTGAAGGTAAAAAAAATTATAATTAAATGTCGAGGTCACTTAACTCCATCTGGGAGTATTTGGTACTTACTGGTGAGGTTCTGGACTTGCCGGACAATGTCTCCTAAGAAGTCCTTGTACTTCGCGTTTGGGGTTGTGTTCCGTCCTTCAATGTTTTGGAATATAAGTGCGCCCACCACCGCGTAGATAACCAGAGACATACACAACAAGAGGTGAGGAAAGAGCCTCCACATCCGTGATGTGCATGTGTTGGACTTGTCCAAGTTCTTAATGGCCTTCTTGACCGCCTTCATCTTGTCACCTTTTGTCTCCTTCTTCCTTCACAGCCGGTCAGCTTGCCTCGAAGCTCCACCGATCTGCTCTGGGTCTGCTCAGGCATCGCACACACACACTACATCATCTTAGACACGCCCCCCCCACAGGGACATAACCTATGTTGCTAAGTGCGTTACTGATAACCTACTTTGGAAGTCACTCAACTGAAAGATCAACATTTTGATTACTCACAAACAAGGTAGGAAATTTTTGGCTTGTTTCCATTTAAGAATGAGCCTTAAATCAACTTAAAGGGGAACTGCACTTTTTTTGGAAAGTTGCCAGCCGTTCACAATCATTATGAGAGACAAGAACCAATTGTTTTTGTTTTTGTTTTTTTGTTTTTTGACAAATGAGGATTCACAACTTTATACTTTTGAAGCTGAATAAACAGAGGATGAAATGCTACTTCTAGAAGCGAGCAGAAAGAAGAAGGTGAGACGTTGGAGTAGACAGAAGCAGAACGAGTGAGGTGAAAGCGACACAAAGCTGCAATTGTGGAATTTGGAGATGAGCTATTTTGACATAAATGGGGTGCTTGCCCCAAATAAACCGGAAAAAATGTCCCCAGTCTGCTGAATAAAAAATAATCCATTGACTGAGCCACACTTTATATTGATCATGATACAGGCAGCAAATAAAAAAATTGTACGTTTGTACACAGCTAGCTGTTTAGCTAGCTGTGTACAAACAAAACATGAAATGTGGGCTAATACTTTACAAATACTGTAATATGATTGTTCATGTTTTTCAGTCAGTACAGATTGGTGTTATATCACACTGTTGTGCAATACAAACTCATGAATTACCATGAAATGATTTACGTGGACCCTGACTTAAACAAGTTGAAAAACTTATTCAGGTGTTACCATTTAGTGGTCAATTGTACGGAATATGTACTGAACTGTGCAATCTGCTAATGAAAGTTTCAATTAAAAACGCTTTTCGTCTTGCTGTCGAAGCTAACTTATCTATTGCCGTAGTTAGCTTTTACGGCTAGTACCAAAGCACGCCAATGTGTTAGTACACTGGAAAAAGATTTCCACCGTATTGGCTCTAACAAAAACAATGACGCTACAGTTCGGTTATCACACAGGTTACGGAACGTAAATGAAGTACCGTTGACGGTTTGTGAAAGCATTTTTAAAGTGATTTAGTTGTAGAATTGATTGCTCCCATTAGCTGCATTGCTGGCTACCTAGAACGAGACGATTTTTACATAGTTTTTTTTCAGAATGCATCCTCCCTAGCGAGGTGTTTCGGGCACGTACGACCAGTAGGAAGCCATGGGGAAGACCCAGGACACGTTGGGACGACTATGTCTCCCGGCTGGCCTGGGAATGCCTCAGGAGCCCCCAGGAAGAGCTGGACGAAGTGGATGTGGAGAGGAAAGTCTGGGCTTCCCTGCTTAGGTTGCTGCCCCCGTGACCCGACCTCGGATAAGCAGAAGAAGATGGATGGATGGGCAAGGATTTGCAAATCTTTCTCAACCTATATTCAACTGAATAGACTGCAAAGACAAGATACCGTATTTCCTTGAATTGCCGCCGGGGCGCTAATTAATTTAAAGCCTCTTCTCACTCCTGCGCTTACCAAAGGCATGCGGTAAAAGTAAGCATGCGCTAATTATTTTAAAACCTCTTCTCACTCCGGCACCTACCAAAGGCATGCAGTAAAAATTTGAGCGTGATGTATGTTTGGACCTTAAATCCTACTGAATAGCTCTTAATCTTCTTCCCTTTATGCGATTTGAAATTACCGGTATTGAAAATGATGACAGGGGAAGTGTCACTTGTGACGTCACGAGTTTGACCAGGCGGTAATACTAAGCATGCGCTAATTATTTTGGGAAGCAAGTTTGACCCGGCAGTAATTCAAGGCAGGCGCATACTATATGCCCTGCAGCAATTCAAGGAAATACGGTACTTAACGTTCGAACTGGTAAACGTTGTTATTTTTTGTAAATAATAGCTCATTTGGAATGTGATGCCTGCAGCATGTTTCAAAAAAGCTAGCACAAGTGGCAAAAATACTGAGAAAGATGAGGAATGCTCATCAAACATTTATTTGGAACATCCCACAGGTGAACAGGCTAATTTGGAACAGGTGGGTTCCAGGATTTGGTATAAAAGCAGCTTCCATGAAATGCTCAGTCATTCAAAAAGTATGGGGCGAGGGTCACCACATGTTGAACAAATGGCGTGAGCAAATTGTTCAACAGTTTAAGAACAACATTTTTCAACGAGCTATTGCAAGGAATTTAGGGATTTCACCATCTACGGTCGGTAATATCATCAACAGGTTCAGAGAATCTGGAGGAATCACTGCATGTAATCACTGCACATTGAACGCTTGTGACGTTTGATTCTTCAGGCGGTACTGCATCAAAAACCGACATTGGTGTGTAAAGGATATCACCACCAGTGACGTGATGTCAGGGGAGGGAAGCTTTCTGTGTGATTTTGGTGTAGTTCTTGTGTATTTTGATAATTTTCATGGTCAATATCGTGGAAATTCCGTGTTTCCTGATGAAAATAACTCAGCAGACGAGAAGTGAGGCAGACACAGGTGCTGCCTCCATGGCTACACACAAAGTGTATTGAGCGTGTGCGTGCGAGAGGGCGCGTGCTTGTTGCCGCGGGGAAAAGGCAGGCCATGAGGCAGCATGTACCTCTGCCTCAAAGTAGGGGGTGATATATTGTCAACTTGCACTTCAAGGCCACAGCAGTACTCTGACTCGAGTGGAGGCGCTCAAGCTAGCAGACACATGTCTCTCCAGGGGAAGCCAGCCACTTTTTTTAACAGTATTTATAACAAACAGGGCATTTTTATTAGATTAAGCCAGCGTTTGTGGGTGTTTTTTGTCAGATGCAAAAATATTTTTTTATTGCTTGGATTGAAAATGAATTAAATTCATGTGTCTGCCAATATGGAGGATAATATACTGTATACAAGATGAAATACTTCTCTAAACTGGACTTTAAGACAAAATTAATGCGATCGTACAAAGTAAGTTTTCATGGAGGATAGCTATTGCTGCTTCAGATACAAATACAAAAAGGTAGGATGCACTTAACAATACTTTTGTTGAAAGCAAATTGGACCAAAAAAGTATTTAATAAAAACTCTATCAAATACTTTTTGGACCCATTTACCTTATCATAATATAATTATGATAACATTTTTATGAAAGCGAATAACTCCCTTTTTTTCCCTGTTATTCTAATCTAAATCATGGACCACAATGAAAACAAGCCTTTTGGCTTTTTGGGCCATCCATTTGTCTTTTTAAAGTATTACATGGATTCAATACTTTAAGATTTCAATAAACTTCTCAATCAATCAATCAATCAATCAATCAATCAATCAATCAATCAATCAATCAATCAATCAACAATGATTAGAGCTGCACATATGAGTTTAAGTAAAAAAGAAGAAGAAAAGAAAGTCCAAAAGTATCTATGCCTCACCTGGTGTTTAGTTCACCGCACGTCACTGATCACCACCTGGCCTCAGAAACACTTCATAAAACCACTGTCAGTAACTACAGTTGGTCGCTTCATCTGTAAGTGCAACTTAAAACTCTACTATGCAAAGCCAAACTCATTTATCAACAACACCCATAAAAGTCGCCGGCACTGATTAAAAGTGGTAAAGTGTTCTGTGGTCTGACGAGTCCATATTTCCAAATTGTTTTTGGAAACTGTGGACATCGTGTCCTCTGGACCAAAGAAGAAAAGAACCATCCGCAATGTTATAGGCGCAAAATTCAAAAGTCAGCATCTGTGATGGTATGGGGGTGTATTAGTGCCCAAGGCATGGTAACTTACACATCTGTGAAGGCACCATTAATGCTGAAAAGTACATACAGGTTTTGGAGCAACATATGCTGCCATCCAAGCAACGTATTTTTCATGGACATCCTTGCTTGTTTCAGCAAGACAATGCCAAGCCAAGTGTTACAACAGCGTGGCTTCATAGTAAAAGAGTGCTGGTACTAGACTGGCCTGTCTGGAGTCCAGACTTGTCTCCCATTGAAAATGTGTGGTGCATTATGAAGTGTAAAATAACACAACGGAGACTGCGGACTGTTGAACAACTTAAGCTGTACATCAAGCAAGAATGGGAAATAATTCCACATAAAAGGCTTAAAAAATCGGTCTCCTGTGGTGTTTTAGGCCGTTACAATACAAAAAAAGCCTGCGAAATCTCAGAGGGACTGATAAAGGAAGAAAAGAATATACAAGGAAACGGCAACACTAGCTATGTTCACATGTACACATTTAATCGGATTAAAAACCTAACTGAAATAAAAAGGCTTCATGTAAACATACCATTCGGAATATCCTGACCCGATCACACACGTTTGGAATAAAATTTCATTCCGATCACTATGGGTGGGATTGTAACATATGAAAATACATCTCCCGAAATTTGGGTTAGAACCAACCTTACTGCACATGCCTTTGATGTCAGCTATACTTTGTGGAGGAGGGGAACTAACAATTAATAGTCTTAGAATGAAGCGATTGTCTTGCTGCTGTCTCCACCCATTCAACATGTACAGAAGCAGCGTTATACGATATTGAGATTTTAAAACTATTGGTCTGGAGTGTCATGTGTCGATGTAACAAAAGAACGGACTTGGTTGTCGTTTTTACGAGCTGTTTTGTTCAGCTAATCCAAGTGCTAACACAGAATGTTGAAACACGGAGACAACCCATACACAATCACACCATAAAAAGCACAGAACAGCTTCATTTTAAAAAGAGAGGTAAAACAAAAGTAGTGGACAGAAGAGAGAAATGATCAGAGGTGGGTAGTAACGCGCTACATTTACTCCGTTACATCTACTTGAGTAACTTTTGGGATAAATTGTACTTCTAAGAGTAGTTTTTATGCAGAATACTTTTACTTTTACTTGAGTATATGTATAAAGAAGGAACGCTACTTTTACTCCGCTCCATTTATCTACATTCAGCTCGCTACTCGCTACTTTTTTTTATCGATCTATTAATGTTTGTTTTGGTTTTTCAACATAGGATCTACGCATGCCTGCGTTTCACCAATCAAATGCAGTCACTGGTGACGTTGGACCAATCAAACAGAGCCAGGCAGTCACATGACCGTCACACGTGAAACCCAATTTAAGCAAGTTGAACAACTTATTGGGGTGTTACCATTTAGTGGTCAATTGTGCAGAATATGTACTGTGCTGTGCAATTTACTAATGAAACTTTCAATCAATCAATCAAAAGTGCAAATGAAAAAAGACACTTTTTATTTCAACCGTACTTCCCGTCAAAAGCCTAAAGACTGATCGCACAGTTCCTGTCTTCACAATAAAAGTGCCGCTCCAGCGCGCCTGCGCTAACAAAATAAGAGTCTCCGGAAGCCAGTGCAAATAAGCTAGCAAACTACGAAGTTTGCCGCCAATGTATTTCTTGTAAAGTGTATAAAAACGAATATGGAAGTTGGATAAATAAGATGTTAAAAACCAACGGGTTTCATGTGGTATTAGACAGAAAGGAGGAACTTTTTTTCTCTCCATTTGAAAACGTGGACGTTATCAAAACTACATTGCAAGTCATCAGAATCAGGTAAAACACCAACTTATATTCTTGTCTTCATGAAAGATAGGAATCTATATGCTAAACATGCATGTATATTCATTAAAACACCTTTAACATGTCAACAAAAACGGCAAAATAAATAAATATAAATTATATACTGTATATATAAATGTATATATATATATATATATATATATATATATATATATATATATATATATATATATATATATATATATATATATGATGTGTATGTATATGAATATATGAGGTAGATCACCTCGACTTGGTCATTTATTAAGTAATTGATTAAAGTTGAAAAACTTATTGGGGTGTTACCATTTAGTGGTCAATTGTACGGAATGTGTACTGTACTGTGCAATCTACTAATACGAGTTTCAATCAATCAATTATTGAATGCCTACTGAGCCCATGGTGCTGTTAAGTTATTGTGGCTCAATGTGCCTTAATTTTTTAAAATTTTAATGTACTATTATTTAATATATATTATTGTTTTAGTTGCTTAAGAGATATTCGAACTACCTCACCGACAGGCCACAGTACGTCAGACTGAAGGACATCACGTCTGACACTGTGATCAGCAGCACCGGAGCACCGCAGGGAACGGTGCTGGCCCCTCTTCTCTTCACCCTGTACACCGCGCTGACTTCTGCTACAACTCAGAGCTGTGTCACATCCAGAAGTACGCGGATGACACAGCCATCGTCGGGTGCATCAGGGACGGCAGAGAGGAGGAGTTTCGGAACCTGGTGAGGGACTTTGTTGTCTGGTGCCACACGAACGTCTTGCAGCTCAATCCGTCAAAGACCAAGGAGCTGGTCATTGACTTTGGGAGGTCGAGTCCACGGTCACAACCTATTGTGATCGAGGGAGTTGAGGTACAGACCGTGGACTCATTCAAGTACCTCGGGGTTTGGGTGGACAATAAGCTGGACTGGACTGTTAACATGGACCACCAGTACAAGAAAGGACAGAGCAGGCTGTACTTCCTCAGGAGACTGCACTCCTTCAACATTTGTAGAAAACTCCTGTGGATGTACTACCAGTCTGTGGTTGCCAGTGTTCTGTTCTACATGGTAGTGTGCTGGGGGGGCAGTACATCTAAGAAGGACAGCTCCAGACTTGAGAAACTGATCAGGCGGGCCGGTTCTACAATGGGAATGAAACTGGACTCACTGGTGACGGTGGCAGAGAAGAGGACTGTGGACAAACTAGTGAGCATCCTGGATGATGCCAGTCACCCTCTGCATAGCGTTATCAGTAGCCAGAGGAGCCTGTTCAGTGCTAGACTGCTTCATCCCAAGTGCAGGACTAATAGACTCAAGAACTCCTTTGTCCCACACACCATTAGACTGTACAACTCCTCTCTGGGACGGGGGATATTAGGATGACAGGGGATGCAAAACATTAACAGTGCAATACGTTTTCATAACATGGTCACTACTGCCTACTTTGTCTTGTTATATTCTTATTTTACTGTTATATTGTTATTCCCATTGTTTTTATTCTTTTTGTAATATTTCTCTATTTTGTTTCCTTTTAAACCCCCATTATTTACTTTTTTTTTTTTTTTTTTTTTAATTGATCTCATCTCTGTACACTGCTGCTGGAATTTTAATTTTCCTGAAGGAACTCTCCTGAAGGAATCAATAAAGTACTATCTATCTATCTATCTATCTATCTATCTATCTATCTATCTATCTATCTATCTATCTATCTATCTATCTATCTATCTATCTATCTATCTATCTATCTATCTATCTATCTATCCATCCATCCATCCATCCATCCATCCATCCATCCATCCATCCATCCATCCATCCATCCATCCATCCATCCATCCATCCATCCATCCATCCATCCATCTATCTATCTATCTATCTATCTATCTATTCCTGGCTCTGAATTTGCTCCTTGCTATTTTTATGTTTTTGTGCATTATTTGTTGCCGTAATCATTAAACAAACAGGTTACTCATCAGTTACTCAGTACTTGAGTAGTTTTTTCACAACATACTTTTTACTTTTACTCAAGTAAATAGTTGGGTGACTACTCCTTACTTTTACTTGAGTAATAAATCTCTAAAGTAAACGTACTCTTACTTGAGTACAATTTCTGGCTACTCTACCCACCTCTGGAAATGATGAATAATACTGTGATAACGCTGGACAAGCGGAAATACTGTTTTCTTAACAAGACTGTGAATTCACAGATGAGTATCATAAATAATGAATATGTTAAAATAATGTTGGTTTAGGAGAGTAAAACGTGTTATGAGTGAGTTATCAACAGTGTGGGGAAGCTTTGTAAGAGCATGGTCTGCAGTGTCATGTGTCGATGTAACAACAAAAGAAGGGACCCGGTTGTCGTCATAACGAGCTGTTTTGTTCAGCTAATCCAAGTGCTAACACAGAATGTTGAAACATGGAGACAACCTGTACAGGTGTGAATGAATGATGGGTTCCCACTTTTCTGTGAGCGCTTTGTGTAAATAATAGAAAAGCGCGATATAAATCTAATCCATTATTATTATTATTATAATCACACCATAAAAAGCACAGAACAGCTTCATTTTAAAAAGAGAGGTAAAACAAAAGTAGTGAACAGAAAGGAGAAATGATGAATAAATACTGTGATAATGCTGGACAAGCGGAAATACTGTTTTCTTAACAAGACTGTGAATTCACAGATGAGTATCAGAAATAATGAATATGTTAAAATAATGTTGGTTTAGGAGAGTAAAACGTGTTATGAGTGAGTTGTCAATAGTGTGGGGAAAATTTGTAAGAGCATGTGGAGGAATTATTAGGATCTAAAATGCTGACAATGTTCATATAAACTATAAAATAGATAAGAGTCTCTACTTGGTGGGAATTCAAGATGGTCTGGAACATAAATCACGCCACAGTTGGGGGAACATTGTTCTATCAACAGCTCAAAATTGTCCACTTGAGTGAAATTTCTCTGACACGCACCTTATACTTGCACGCACTCTGACATTATTCCTGGGCAGGTGGACGCAGGTGAAGAATAGGCCACACCTTGGCACTTTGATTCAGATCAGCTCCAATATTTTAAGTATTTTCTAGGATTATGCGCCTTCTTTTAGTTTTTGTGACAGCTCTGTAATAAACAATCATGTTAGCCTTGGGTAATTATTGCTATTCGCCGGGTATTGTATGGCAATGACTCACACATCACAGCATATCATAGGAAGCCTGTGCTGTATACGCAGAGCCGCTATGCCACAGGGGGTGACATCAGTGCGAATGCTGAGTAGACACTATGATCTTTCATGATACCGTCACGTGACATCATGTTGCATCATCACATGACCAGCATCTGGACCTCTCTCAGTTTAACATCAACTTGCCGAGGGACTGGAGCTGGAATTTAGCCATTTGCTATAATCTTACATATTTCCATTTAAAAGGCCCAATAATAGGTATTGTCCCATTATGGACATTTTATTTTTGTCCGTTTATTTTGCCAGAGTTACAACATTTGAACAACGAAAATAGTCATGTCTATAGGAGTATACTACCAAACAGCCAGTCAAAGGTAATTTTTATGACAACACTCTAGTGCAGGGGTGTCAAACTCATGACAAAAATCTACTCCCGAGAGGGCCGGACTGGTAAAATCACGGCAGGATAAATTAAAAATAAAGCCAACTTCAGATTGTTTTCTCCGTTTAAAAATACAACAAGCACATTCTGAAATTGAAAAAATTATAATGTTGTTGGGGTTTTTTTACACTTACATGTTGCGGTTAATAGTATTCGATCTTTATTTGCCGTTATTTGTACTTTCTGAATAAATTATGTGATAATGTTCATCAGTCAACTCATTGGTGTTCATTTTCAATCTATCAAGATAAAAAAATAATATTAAAATCAAATTGCAAGATGTTATCTATGTAGTTTGTATTCTCTAGCCTTTAAATAGACCCTACTTTTAGATCAGTTGATTTTCCGTTTCTTTTCTGCACTGCCCCCCTCTCCTTTTTGAAAAGTGGGGGCATTGGTTCGGTGGACCACTCGTCTGTGAATCGGTTGGGGACGTCTCTGCGCTGCTGACCTCTCTCCGCTCGGGATAGTCTCCTGCTGGCCCCACTATGGACTGGACTCTCACTATTATGTTAGGTCACTTTGGACTAGACCAGGGGTCGGCAACCTTTACCACTCAAAGAGCCATTGTGACCTGTTTCACAAAATAAAGACAACAATGGGGAGCCACAAAACTCTTTTGAAATTTATAATGAAATAACACCGCATACAGAGTTGTATTGTTGCTTTGTGCTATGTATAAACCAGGGGTCTCAGACACGCTGCCCGCACCTTAATATGAAATTTAATGTTAGTGCTACCCGCGAGTTTTATATAAATGCTGCTAGACAGGATCACACTTGCCATCCCTACCAATTTTTCCGGGAAACTCCCGATTTTCAGAGCATCTGTTCTAATCGAACATCTGCTGATTTTCACCCAAACATCAATGATAAGGGCGTGCCATGGTGACACTGCGTTTTATCGCCCTCGACGACCTGTACACAAAGCTTGCCAACATGTTGTATAAGGCTTCAGCAGACACACGTAAGCGACTGCAAGGCATAGTTGTGCAACAGCCATATGTACAGGTAACACTGAGGGTGCCCGTTTAAACGACTTTAACACTCTTACTAATATGTGCCACACTGTGAACCCACACCAAACAAGAATGACGAACACATTTCGGGAGAACATCCGCTCTGTAACACAACATAAACACAACAGAACAAATACCCGGAATGCCATGTATGCCTGACTCTTCCGGGCTACATTATACACCTTTGCTACCACCAACCCCCACACCCCCACCCCACCCTTCCAACACTCCTTGCGTTGGTTGAAGTGGGCAGGGTTGGGGGGGGCGGGGTTTGGTGGTAGAAAAGGTGTATAATGTAGCCCGGAAGAGTTAGGCATACATGGGATTCTGGGTATTTGTTCTGTTGTGTTTATGTTGTGTTACAGAGCGGATGTTCTCCCGAAATGTGTTTGTCATTCTTGTTTGGTGTGTGTTCACAGTGTAGCGCATATTTGCAACAGTGTTAAAGTTGTTTATATCACAACCCTCAGCCTGTATGGCTGTTGACCAAGTATGCCTTGCAGTCGCATACGTGTGTTAACAGAGGTTGCATACTACATGTGACGGGCCGGCACACAGATAACATGGTGTAGAAGCGGGCGCGACGATATGTTTAAGACGACGTTAAAGGCATCACCATCGAGACATGCCCTCAATATTATTGTCCGAGCGAAAATCGGGGAATGATAACCCCAGGGGATTTCTGGGACAGGCCCTGAAATCCGGATACATCCCGGAAAAATCTAGTGGACACATTCAGAACAGTGGTTTCTTTCATTCAAAAATGTTGGCAAATTTTTATACTAAACAAACTCATCACATGAGCCGGTTAAAGCCTGGCCGTACGTTTGACACCCCTGTTCGAGTGGTTTTAGAAATCTGCTGCCTCTAAGTTGTTTTTTTTACCTGAACCTGAACCTGTTATGACATCATTGCTGTAATTGCAAGGTTGGACTGGTCAGTTGTGGTGATATGAATGACATCTTCTTGCAAGACTTGGTCTTCACGGGTGTTGGGCGTCATACCGTTTAGCAAAGGTAAGTGTTTACCTTAACTGTGCTACTTTCGTTGACAACATTGACTGCTGCTTGCTTTCACCTCAGAGTCTCCAAGACACATATAACTCCCCAAGACACAAAAAAACTATTCAATTTCACCAGGAAAAGTGGCTAGCTATGTTGCTAGTGGCTGTTTACAAAAAACGTCGCCAAGCGGATTGGCAACACGATCGGCGCCATCCTCGAGTACGTGTTTTGCTTTAAGATCGTTGTGGAAGTTGCTTCCTAGCGGTCCCACTGACAGACACTTCAAAGGAGCCAAGCGTGCCGTTTGAACAAATTTTTAATGATCAATTGCTTTAACAAAGTTCTCTCTCCAGCAGGACGCGACTTTCCAGCCACGTCCGTATCCTCTCTCTCGCCCTACTCCCGGCGGCTTACTGTTAAAGCCAACAGGTGATTAAATTTACACATACCACCTGTGAAATCCAATCACCTGCCAGCTGTGTCTCGTCGTCAGCACTGCCACGCCGCAGTCTGATGGTGCTCTGTCCATAGCACCATGGACAGAGGCGGTGACCTTTGCTCCTGCAGGCAGCGCTGACAACATCTCCCTCCAAAATGGTAATTTAAACTTGATGTGCGCCGATGATGAAAACGTTTGTCGCTGCATTACCAACAAGTTAGCTAAGTGTTTTCCAAAGTTCTGTTTTGAAGCCAAATTGGCCACCCCTCCGTGCAATCACAGACCATGCAACAAATGCGCGTGTCTTCTGGGTAATAAAAAAAAATAAAAAATAAAATGTCTCAAAACACTGCAACCTTTGCCGCAAGTTTCCGAAAACTAATTCAGGCATTTTAAGTCACAAGACAGACTCAATAATTAACTATCAACATTAATTTAAAAAAAAGGAAGTGACCCGCTCCAAACCGTTCCCACGAGGTTGGGAGCATGGAATTGTCCAAAATGTTTTGGTATCCTGGATCATTCAAAGTTCTTTTCACTGGAACTAAGGGGCCAAACCCAACTCCTTAAAAACAACCCCGCACCATAATTCGTCCTCCACCAAATTTCACATTTGGCATAAAGCAGTCCGAAATGTATCGTTCACCACCGCAACAGCAGGCAGTTGATCTGTGTTTGGATTTACACCCCTTGTTTTTGTAGTGAAGAAGCATATTTATATATCTTTGGTCTACGCTGTGAGAGAACATGCGATCTGGGGACTGACAGAGGTCCTGACTTGTCTATTCTATTCTTTTGATGTTTCTTTTTTTCTTATTTTAGGATCATTATGAAAGAAAATAACATGTTTTTCATGCAACTCGGCTTTGTTCAGACCACTTACATATAGGGTTGTACCGTATACTGGTATTGGTATAGTACCGCAATACTAATGAATCATATTCGGTACCGTCTCTGAAAATGATTTTGTTTTTTTTAAATGTATGAACTGCAAATTATAATCTCAGGAAAATATTTCCCTGGACCAATGAGGACTTTGAATATGACCAATGTATGATCCTGTAATGACTTGGTATCTGATTGATACCCAAATTTGTGGTATCATCCAAAACTAATGTAAAGTATCAAACAACAGAAGAATAAGTGATTTTTACATTTTAACAGAAGTGTAGATAGAACATGGTAAAAGAGAAGGTAAGCAGATATTAACAGTAAATGAACAAGTAGATTAATAATTCTACTGAAACCCACTACTACCCACCACGCAGTCTGATAGTTTATATATCAATGATGAAATATTAACATTGCAACACATGCCAATACGGCCGGTTCAGTTTACTAAATTACAGTTTTAAATTTCCCGAGGAGTTTCTTGTTGAAAATGTCACTGAATGATGACGCGTGTTTGTGACGTCTCGGGTTGTAGCGGACATATTAGCCCAGCACCACTTACGGCTAAAAGTCGTCTCTTTTCATTGCATAATTACACAGTAGTTTGGACATCTGTGTTGCTGAATCTTTTGCAATTTGTTCAATTAATAATGGAGACTATAAAGAATAATGCTGTCGGTGGAGAGCGGTGGATTGCAGCTGCCTTTAGCACGGAAACACAGCCGGTGTTTCTTTGTTTGTTGTGAAGCTTTAACACAGAGCGGTCAGGCAAGTTTTTGGATGGGAAAATTGTGATATTAAGTCGGCTCTTACCGGAGACTTCAGTGGATTATGCGACCTCCTCCTGCAGCTCAAAAAGGCAGCTGTGTTCTTGGCTCCTCGGCTTCTCTCAGAGACACTGGTGTTCACCACAGCCATCCGACTTTTTGGTATGACTTTACATTCTCACTAAAACACTATTAAAACAATAAGCAGATGAGGGATAATCCAGAATTATCCTAGTAAATGTGTCTAATTACATCTGAAACACTCACACTGCCGCCGCCTGGAACCGTCGCCTTTTCTTCTTTTTTTTTTTTCTTAGTCCTTCACTCTAACTTTCCTCATCCACAAATCTTTCATCCTCGCTCAAATTAATGGGGAAATCGTCGCTTTCTTGGTCCGAATAGCTCTTGCTGCTGGAGGCTATGATTATTAACAATGTGAGGATGTGAGGAGCCCTATTACCCGTGACGTCACACGCACATCGTCTGCTACTTCCGGTAAAGGCAAGGCTTTTTTATTAGTGACCAAAAGTTGCAAACTTTATCGTGGATGTTCTCTACTAAATCCTTTCAGTAAAAATATGGCAAAATCGCGAAATGATCAAGTATGACATATAGAATGGACCTGCTATCCCCGTTTGAATAACAAAATCTCATTTCAGTAGGTCTTTAATAATTCATTTTCTACTGCTTGTCCTTAATAATTTTGACAAAATAATAAAATGGAAAATGACACTATATGTGACGGCATACATCAGCAGCTAAATTAGGAGCTTTTTTTGCTTACTTACTGATAAAAGACAAGTTTTCTAGTATGTTAACTATTATATTTAAGGACAAACTTGCAATAAGAAACATGTTTAAGGTACCGTAAGATTTTTTGTTAAAATAAAGCCGATAATGCAATTTTTGTGGTCCCCTTTATTTACAAAAGTACCGAAAAGTATCGAAATAATGGTATCGGGACAACACTGCTTACAATTAATCCACCCTAAATCAGCTGGGATAGGCACTATCCTCTTTGTGACCCAGAATAGGACATGGACAATAGAGATTGGATGGATTTATGAAGTAAAATTATAAGAAAATAAAAAGAAAATGTGAATCTTGTATTCGTTTTGATTTTTATAATTGTTACCGCCAATAATAAATGGGTCATGTTTTGTGGTCATGTTCTGTTTGGTTTTGGACTCATTGTGCACTTTTGTTTGTTTTTGTCACCATGACAACTCATTAGTTTTCACCTGTCATGTCACGCACCTGATTCACTTGGACTCATGCACCTGTTAGTCACCACAGCACTGTTTAAGCCTGCTGTTGCCAGGCAGTCAGCCTGGCGACATCACCCTCTACACACCCTTGTTATTCATGCTGATGATCCATGCTGCTTTTTTCATACTCTTTTCTTGTTCCAAGTAAGTTTTCTTAATTCATGCCAAAGTTTGCAAGTTTTGTTTTATGTCCATAGTTTTGCCTTAGTGCAAGTTTTTGTTTTCATAGCCAAGTTTTGTACCTTCGCTGTGAGCTTCTTTCGTTTGTTGCTTTTTTCGAGTTAAGATTAAAAGATGTCTTTACCTTCACGCCACGTCCGGTCCAGTCGCTTTGCACCACGGGAAAACAAACCACACCATAGTCCACGCCTTGACAAAATGGAAGTTATTCTGTTTCACTGCCTAAACAAGATGTCCGAGAACACATTTAAAAGGATGGAGGGTATTAGAGTGTATTCATCATAAGCTTTAAGTAAGGGCAGGGGTCCATGAATGCTTTTTAAACCTTAAAAGAATGTTACAATCCGCTTGGAACGCACCGAGGGCAACAGGTGCTGCAGGAGCTCTATATATAGTGGGCAAGACAACAACTGGGACCCCTTTGGAAACATACCACAAGACTTAAACATTCTATTTATACATAAGTCATGCATCTGGCTTTTAACAATTACAGTTGCTGCGCAGTCAAATCACGGTGATAAATTAGGCTGCATGCGTTTTGTTATGTTAACAATTGTGGGTAGGGAAATGGTTTTTGGACAACCGTTTGATTGATTCCTGTTAGTGGTGTCACGATCGGTTCAAAATCATTAAAAAAAACAAGTAATTGATATGTGTCAACTTTCTCAGAGCCTCTTTATCCACTGAAGATTTTCTCTATGAGAAGCTCCAGTTTCGCAGAACCTGTCTGTGCTGACGGAACATCCGCTACTTTGTGCAAGATGGGAGAAGTGGAGGGTCATGTGGCTGGCGCTTTTTTCCGTTGATAGTTGAAAGATATCTACCCGTTCGTAACTGAACTTTGCTCTGGTGCAGGGGTAGGGAACCTATGGCTCTAGAGCCAGATGTGACTCTTTTGACGACTGCATCTGGCTCTCAGATAAATCTTAGCTGACTTTGCTTAACACGATAAGTAATTAATAATTCCGCTGGTATTCACAGTGTTAAAAATAACGTTCAAAATATAAAACATTCTCATGCATTTGAATCAATCCATCCGTTTCTATCGCACCTGTTCAAGAAGTTGCATTAATGGTCAAAAGTATTTTATTTATTATTAGTTACCTTCAGAATAACAATGTTATTAAAAAGAATAAGAGATGCACTTATTTTTTGGTGTAATCAGGGAAAGTCCAAATAAAAGAGGAGGCATAGAATTCTCTTGTCAGAGCGTGGTACGACATTGTACAAGGGTACAGGTCTACGGGTTTTTCCTCATTGAGCTAAAGTGAATCCTGTCTCTGTTTAATTCCTTGCTTCTTGTCTGTTTAATAGATGTCATCAGTGTTTGAGCCTGACAGTTTTATTCAGTGTTAAAAATATTATATGGCTCTCACGGAAATAAATTTTAAAATATTTGGCTTTCATGGCTCTCTCAGTCAAAAAGGTTCCCTACCCCTGCTCTGGTGTATCGACAAATTCTGAAGACAATAGCAGCCGTTCAAGATACCCAGAAGTTGCCCGTCGTGATTGATGGGATGAGTCAGGGTCATAGGCACTAAGACTGTAGCGATTCCTGAAATGAATCGCAAAACTGGATAGCATTTCGGAGAAGCTTTAGACTCTGCAAGGCGAAATTCCAATCAACTTGATCCCCATCCTGTCGATCCCTTAACCCCAACCGTGCCCCTTCCCTAAAGGACACCTGCTGATTCTTTTGAACTTTGTTGAGACTAAATTACAGACGTCTCCACAGCAATCAGCTTTGCTATCACAACGTCACAGGCTTACGAACACACACAAACTAATTATTGAATCTTTAAAATTGGATCTTGGGCCCAGAGAAGCCGGCGGCGTTTCTGGATGTTGTGGATAAATGGCTTTTGCTTTGCATAGTAGAGCTTTAACTTGCACTTACGGATGTAGTGACCAACTGTATTTAGTGACAGTGGTTTTCTGAAGTGTTCCTGAGCCCATGTGGTGATATCCTTTAGAGATTGATGTCGGTTTTTGATACAGTGCCGTCTGAAGGATCAAAGGTCACGGTCATTCAATGTTGGTTTCCGGCCATGACGCTTACGTGGAGTGATTTCTCCAGATTCTGTAAACCTTTTGATGATATTATGGACCATAGATGTTGAAATCCCTAAATTTCTTACAACTGCACTTTGAGAAACGTTGTTCTTAAACTTTTTTACTATTTGCTCACGCAGTTGTGGACAAAGGAGTGTACCTCGCCCCATCCTTTCTTGTGAAAGACTGAGCATCTTTTTGGGAAGCTGTTTTTATACCAAATCATGGCACCCACCTGTTCCCAGTTAGCCTGCACACCTGTGAGATGTTCCAAATAAGTGTTTGATCAGTATTCCCCCCCAACCCCGCCCACCTCAACCTCACCATGCTCTCTCAGGGAGAGCATGTCCCAAATTCCAAGCTGCTGTTTTGAGGCATGTTAAAATAAATAATGCACTTTGTGACTTCAATAATAAATATGGCAGTGCCATATTGGCATTTTTTTGCATAACTTCAGTTGATTTATTTTGGAAAACCTTGTTACATTGTTTAATGCATCCAGCGGGGCATCACAACAAAATTAAGCATAATAATGAGTTAATTCCACGACTGTATATATCGGTATCGGTTGATATCGGAATCGGTAATTAAGAATTGGACAATATCGGAATATTGGATTTCGGCAAAAAAGCCATTATCGGACATCTCTATTCGTTATGCGTATTTTTTCTCTGCCAGAAAAGAATAACTCGGATGAATGGCACTTAACATATGTGGTTCATCAATATACGTCCAATGATGTTTATATTATCTTTAACATCAGCGCGTAGGAGCGGTCTCACAGATGAACACCCGCTGCAATCCATCCTGAGAGTCTCACCAGCAGAGAACCTCAGCAAACATTTATGACGTTGTTGCCAAGTAACAAGCTTAGACAATGATGAATCATTTCCTTCGTAACAGAAACTATATTTGTTGGACTTGTATCATGCTGTGAGGCTTGAAACAACATACAGTAAGTGTTCACGAAGGGAGCGGGACCAGGCGAGCCCTGGGATCTCCTATCTAGGGACACACACAAAGCAGAAGAAATGCATAAGAAAAGCCAACGCTTTCAGCCTGATTTATTAAGCAAATTGCGGCCCCCCAGTCAAAAAAAGTTTGGACAACCATGCTCTAAGCATTTTTAAAAACCCATCGCCCCAAATGACCAACATTTTCTGTATAAGTTTTCTTGATGGATATTTAGCTCCCGAAAATTGTTTTTCTTTTTTGTTTTTC
Source organism: Nerophis ophidion (assembly GCF_033978795.1). NCBI lineage: Eukaryota > Metazoa > Chordata > Actinopteri > Syngnathiformes > Syngnathidae > Nerophis > Nerophis ophidion. The sequence continues at coordinate 48,653,998 of NC_084619.1, forward strand.
CAGTGGATGGGCAGGTTGGGAGGGTAAGAGGAGCCCAGGTTGCCCATTTTGCCCCGGGCCCCCACACTGCAAAAACTGATATCTAAAGGCCTACTGAAACCCACTACTACCGACCACGCAGTCTGATAGTTTATATATCAATGATGAAATATTAACATTGCAACACATGCCAATACGGCCTTTTTAGTTTACTAAATTACAATTTTAAATTTCGCGAGAAGTATCCTGTTGAAAACGTTGCGGTATGATGGCGCGTGCGCGTGACGTCACGTATTGTAGCGGACATTTTGATCCAGCACTGATCACAGCTATAAGTGGTCTGCTTTAATCGCATAATTACACAGTATTCTGGACATCTGTGTTGCTGAATCTTTTGCAATTTGTTCAATTAATAATGGAGACGTCAAAGAAGAAAGATGTAGTGGAGAAGCGGTGAGTTGCGGCCGCCTTTAGCAACACAAAAACAGCCGGTGTTTCCTTGTTTACATTCAGCTCTTACCGTGGACATGAGCGGAGGGTTTGCGTCGTTCCTCCTGCAGCTGTGGACTCTCTTGCCTCCTCCCACCGGCTGCCACCGACCGTCAGATCCTTACTCCATGGAGGGAAAAAAAAAAAAATTCAGCCCGGCTGCCTTGCCTCGTTGAAAAACGTGTCTTCCCTCAGAGACACTGACGGTCACCACACCCGTGGCCACACCACTCCGACTTTCAGGTACGACTATATAATCTCACTAAAACATTAGTAACACAATAAGCAGATAAGGGATATTCCAGAATCATCCTAGTAAATGTGTCTAATAACATCTGAATCACTACCACTGCCCTTGTCTTTTTTTTTTCTAGTCCTTCACTGTCACTTTCCTCATCCACAAATCTTTCATCCTCCTTCAAATTAATGGGGAAATCGTCCCTTTCTCGGTCCGAATCGCTCTTGCCGCTGGTGGCCATGATTGTAAACAATGTGAGGATGTGAGGAGCTCCACAACCCGTGACGTCACCCGCACATCGTCTGCTACTTCCGGTACAGGCAAGGCTTTTTTATTGGTGACCAAAATTTGCGAACTTTATCGTGGATGTTCTCTACTAAATTGACTGAAAGAGCACACACTTGGCGCAATGATGTCATGTTATCGATGGGAAAATGCAAGAAATGTAATGCCGAGCGCATATCATTATGTCAAGATAATGGCACTACCATTTACTGAATTTAAGAACATTTTTCAACATATTGAGAAAAAAGGTTACATATTAGTTTTTTTATATCAAGAAAAGTGCACTTGTTATTAGTGAGAACATACTTATTTTAAGGTATTTTTGAGTTCATTGAGGTTAGCTAATTTGACATGTTTTGGAAAGTCTTGACAGGCCAAATTTTCTTGTTCTTGCAGATAAATTTGCTTGGTTCAAGTAAAATACCCCTAACTTTTCTATTTTTTTTTCTTGTTTTTGAACACTTACTTTTTACAGTGCAAACACCTCGAAACGGGACTGACAACACGTAATGTTCAGAATATTTATCCCCCAAATTCTCATTCTGTTTTTTCTTCCGTTGAGGGTATTTTTTCAACAATAATTTATTCAAATTCTGTGCAAAAATAACATAATGTGGTAAGAACATGCAACCAAGTCATCGTCATCATCGGCGGTCACTCGAACGAGTATGACGATCCTCCTGGTAGGGGTGTATCCCTTTATGGACGATGCCTTTGTTTAATGTGGGGAGACTGGTGCACAGACAGTCACCATACGATCCTTGACAGAATTGGGTCAGGGTCCAGTGGTATGGAATCCAAGACGACTGGGGACCCTTTTCTGCTGCAGCCTTCCTCTAGGTCTTAAATCTACCGTCTTCCGCCTGCTCCGCCTTCAAAATCTTCACCGTATCCCTGGCTGGGGGGCAATCAGGTACAAGGCCTTTGCCAAGGGCCACCTGGGGTAACAGTATTAAAGGGGTTAACCTCCTAATGCCCCAAGACCCTATAGAGGAGACTCTACTGCCGGATGCACTTTAACGTCATGCCCAGACCAAAACACATCCTCAAAATTGCCTCCAGTCTTCGGCAGGCATCATCAACAGGATGAAGACTCACTTTGAAACTAAAAAAACGAGTGTTCCAAAATGTACTGAAACACGTTGTAGAACAAGCCTCAAATCAGTACTTTGTCCATTTTATGGGTAATTCTGTCTGTAGACATCATTTTAGGTCCAGGACTATGAAATAAGGGCCACTATTGTCAACATTAGAGGGACACTTTACGTTCTTGATGTTATTCAATTTCTTTTTCAATATCCTACCCTAACACCCTACTGTGCAATATTACCCTTCGAGTGCAATACATCCGACACAGATTGTTATTTATTACTCCGGTACTCTTGTCTTGTTCTGTATGTTGTACGGTATTTTGTATTTGTATGGTGTTTTGTATATTGTACAGGATTACTTATCATTTATATTGATAGTAGTCTGTTTATTTTAATTATTAGGTGTTTTTTTTTCTTTTTTACCTTATGTGTAATTTATTTCTACCCCACACTACCGCACCTTAAACTGGAGTCCTTAATCTCGTTATATGCAAATATAATGACAATAAAGTCCATTCTACTCTCTTCTATTCTATTATTCTTACTTATGTAGTCTTGTATTTGATTCAATTGTTTCTGTTTTCACTGTGATATTTTTAGGTTATCGTTTTTAAGCCACGTTTTTTTCATCTCATCTCAACTTTGTGATGAGTGGCAAGTCCTCCTCAAATAGAGTTGAATTGGTTGAGGGACGACGATAGCAAAAAAGAGGCTCTGCATTATATGCTTTGCTTGAAGATGACGCAAAGTATCTTTTATCATGTGTTATTTGTATGTTTGGGTTTTAAACGCTGGGAGCAACACTGTCCAATAAACCAGTTAATACACTGTAGAGGTTGCCCTCTAGTCGGTTCTTCGGACCAGCACACATTGCCAGGAGAGCCCGGAATTCAGGGTATAACACTGTTTTATTTTCATCAATTCGGCAAGGCTTTTGCTTTCCAGCAAAATGTATTTTTCTGAGCTCGTGTCTCTTTCTCTCTCTCTGAACCCCACTATAACTCCAACTGTGTGTCTAATGCCAGCTGCTGCTAATAAGAGCGACAGGTGATTAGATAACAAGGCCCACCTGGGCCATTCGCTCACCTGTCGCTGTCTTCGAGACCGGTTCTTGCACACCCCGTTCCACAGCAGGCCCGCAGGCCACGCCCCCCTCCACATACGCCAAAGAGCGGTGGTCGGCATTTTCCAACGAATCACGTGGATAATGACATCTAGATAACAATAAAGTAAAGGGCATCGATCCATTAAACACTTTGTTGTGCTTGTTTCCTGTTCCCTTCCTCTGGTCTACTAATGCAGTGATCATTGTTGTTGAAACCACTGCACCACACAGAATATGCGAATGTCATCCACATGAATCTGTCAAAAGGCACAATGTCCAGACTCTCCTCCAAGCGTCAGTTGAATAAACAGTTTGGCTGGCATGGTTGTTCACGTAAACACTCCTGATCTACTCGTCACATCATCGTCATACCAAGGCTGTGAGTCACAGGACTTCACTTGCTGCAGACAACTCTTTTAAAGGCAAGCCAGAGTCAGCTGTGATGAACAGGCAAATAGTGAGGGAGACTCTTTGGGGAAGGAGTGGCCATAGTGGGGGCCAGGGGGCTACATTTAACCCGCCAAGTTCAATAATTCTAACAATGTCACAGTTCAATTAAAAGTGGAACAGAGGAACCCAAGGATGCAGAGGGATTTGTGAGTAAATAGTTCTTTACTTAACAAAAGTAGCAATCACAACAATGATCCAAAAATAGAATATAACAAAAAGCGACATTGCGTAAAAAGAGAACACAACAAAACACCGTGACAAAAGGAACAAAAACTAATATACAAACTAACTAAACTTGGGTCGAAGTTGCAAGACGTGCAAACTAACAACGTACATACCAAGCTGGATGGCACTGGAAATAGTCAAGATGGTACGTAGCAGAAATATGATGAGCTTAGGAGTCTTCATATGAACAGAGTCAAGGAGTGGAATTGCCGAGTGCCATCCAGCTATAGAGGTGCTGCTTGAATGGTGTCGGGAAGATTGGACACAGCTGTGCACGTCTCACAACTCCACCCAAAGGGAAACACAGGAACTCTAGGGAGAAGACAACAATAAGAGCCAGGTCTGCTGCACCAACAAAGGTAAACTGAACACAAAAACCACAAGATGGCAGCAGGCGGTGACAAACAAGTTGCCATCTACCGAATATCATGATGGCCGCTACCTCAGTGTTTTTCAACATTTTCTGAGCCAAGGCACATTTTTTGCATTGAAAAAATTTGGAGGCACACCACTAGCAGAAATCATTAAAAAGCTAAACTCAGTTGTTGTCGTAATTGTTGGATATAAATTTAAACCATAATTAACCATGCATCAATACCGTCTCAACGTAGGTGTACTGTCACCACCTGTCACATCACACCGTGACTTATTTTGAATTTTTTGCTGTTTTCCTGTGTGTAGTGTTTTAGTTCATGTCTTGTGCCCCTATTTTGGTGAGTTTTTTTTTTTTTTGGTATTTTCCTGTAGCAGTTTCACACTGGAGTGATTTCTGAATTGAATCGCAAAATGGATCTCATCTTGGAAAAATTTGCAGAGAAGGAATTGTTAATGGGAATTGGAGAAATCCAGCATGGACAAACAGAGGAGATAAGTCACTATTTTTGTCTTCTTGAAGAAAAACAACTTATTCTACGATTTGGACTCCCCTGAATGGCCTTGACACAGGAACAGGCTGTTCTGAAAAAAATCTCCCGAGGACTCCTCAAAGATAGACGCTTTTGACCTTCCTTTTTGTCAACAACACCTTGAGTCGAACTTTGATCGGCCTCAGTCATACAAAAACATTCATCATCTCTCCCAAGTTAACTGGGCATATATGCACACATGACCCCCACCCTTGAAATCAACGCCTTCACCACTGCTTGATTCCTCTGGGGCTGTGGATGGATGAGCAGCGCTATACAGCGGCAGCGAGTCTCCTCAAACCCACCCACTTCCTCTGTTGCAAGTTGGTGTGATATACATACCATGTCTAAATGTGTGCGATGCTATGTGAGTTTTTTTCCTTGGACTCAGTCTGGACCCCTCCTGAGGGTCTAGCCTTAGACTGATATTTTTTTCCGTTGGCGGTCTCGTCTTGTCCTCCCCTGTAAAGTATGTCTGCTCTTAGCGGGACTTGTACCAAAAAAATCAATCTCATTGTACTTGTGCAATGACAATAAAGATCTATTCTATTCTATTCTTGTGTTTTGCATGATTTATAGGCAATAAATCATCCCCTACCTCACACTTTTGTCCAGAGTTGTCCCTCTGCATCCCGGGAGAACGACCCCGCAGTAAGATGCGACCCGCACGTGACAAATATTGTACCATTATACTGTACAACACGACAATACGTGCTCCAATACTCCTGCATTTGATACCACAATGTACAGAAAGATACTAAGTGCCTGATTTACTAAAATCCAAATACCACGCGTTAGACAGCGTGTGCAAACAATTGCATGTGATCTGTGTGTGCAATTGAAAAGACCGCCCTATTTGAAATGCGTACATGCGGGGACTTTTGATTATTTTTCTGGACAATCTTGTTATCATGCTCCAACCTGTGTGCGATGTGTCAAACAAGCAGGACACATCTGTGATATGCAACACCTTTTTCGCCATCTCGACAACAGAAACATATACACACTGACACTTAATTCTGTGCGTGAGGCTGTGGATCGCATCATCGCCGCATTCTTGCGTCTGGAATGACTGAAACGTGAGAAAATGCACACACAAAAAAAAAAATATGGGAACATTTCTGGAAATACCTTTTTAAATCTTAGGAAGAGTATCACACCCTAAAAACATTAGCATATATGTCTTAATGCAAAATTTTCTACGGACATTCAACTGAAAATGCCTTCGATTATTTGAATAAAACACATTTTTGTTTGGTTAAAGAGCAATTTACACAAAAAAATGTTGATATTTATAAAAATTACTATTTATAATACAAATAAAGCACATTAAACACAAGGTTGGCCTTTTCTTTTATTTTAGTCCTTTATAACAGGTAAACATGGTAGGCTATAGGCTACTTGGAGTTAGCGGCTACACAACAGCTAAGCACACAATAGCACACAAACTAGACCTATGTAATAGGTTTCCTTAGCATTATTATAACAGCACATTTGTCAACACAAGAAAGTATCAAATACAAAACCTGTTTCCATTTGACGAAGGGAAATTGCGTTAGAGGTAAATAAAAAGGAATACAAGGATTTGCAAATCCTTTTCCATATTCAATTGAATGCACTACAAAGACAAGATATTTGATGTTCAAACTCATAAACTTAATTTCTTTTTTGCAAATAATAATTAACTTAGAATTTCATGGCTGCAACACATACCAAAGTAGTTGGGAAAGGGCATGTTCACCACTGTGTTGCATCACCTTTTCATTTACCAATATTTAATAAACGTTTGGGGACTGAGGAAACTAATTGTTGAAGCTTTGAAAGTGGAATTCTTTACCATTTTTGTTTTACGTAGAGCTTCAGTCCGGGGTCTCCGCTGTCGTATTTTACCTTTCATAATGCGCCACACATTTTCAATCGGAGACAGGTCTGGACTGCAGGCGGGCCAGGAAAGTACCCGCACTCTTTTTTTAACGAAGCCACACTGTTCTAACACGTGCTGAATGTGGCTTGGCATTGTCTTGCTGAAATAAGCAGGGGCGTCCATGAAAAAGAGGGCAGCATATGTTGTTCCAAAACCTGTATGTACCTTTCAGCATTAATGGTGTCTTCACAGATGTGTAAGTTACCCATGCCTTGGGCACTAATGCACCCCCATACCATCCCAGATGTTGGCTTTTGAACTTTGCGTCAATAACAGCCTGGATGGTTCGCGTCCCCTTTGGTCCGGATGGAACAAAGTTGAATATTTCCAAAAATAATTTGAAATGTGGACTCGTCCGACCACAGAACACTTTTCCATTTTGCGTCAGTCCATCTTAGATGATCTTGGGCCCAGAGAAGCCGGCGGCGTTTCTGGATGTTGTGGATAAATGGCTTTTGCTTTGCATAGTAGAGCTTTAACTTGCACTTACAGATGTAGCGATGAACTGTATTTAGTGACAGTGGTTTTCTAAAGTGTTTCTGAGCCCATGTGGTGATATCCTTTAGAGATTGATGTCAGTTTTTGATACAGTGGCGTCTGAGGGATCGAAGGTCACGGTCATTCAATGTTGGTTTCCGGCCATGTCGCTCAAGTGGAGTGATTTCTCAAGATTCTCTGAACATTTTGATGATATTATGGACCGTAGATGTTGAAATGCCTAAATTTCTTGCAATTGCACTTTGAGAAACGTTGTTCTTAAACTTTTTGACTCTTTGCTCACGCAGCTGTGGAAAAAGGGGTGTACCTCGCCCCATTCTTAATTGTGAAAGACTGAGCATATTTTGGGAAGCTGTTTTATACCCAATCATGGCACCCACCTGTTCCCAATTAGCCTGCACAGCTGTGGGATGTTCCAAATAAGTGTTTGATGATCATTCCTCAACTTTATCAGTATTTATTGCCACCTTTCCCAACTTCTTTGTCGCGTGTTGCTGGCATTAAATTCTAAAGTTAATGATTATTTACAAAAAAAAAAAGTGCTTATCAGTTTGAACATCAAATATCTTTGTAGCATATTCAACTGAATACGGGTTGAAAATGATTTGCAAATCATTGTATTCTGTTTATATTTACATCCAACACAATTTCCCAACTCATATGGACACGGGGTTTGTATGTATAGTCGCATATTACTTACAAATACAAAATCTCCAAGGGAGAAACTTATCGGAAAGTATCCAGTAACAAACGTGTCCACATCATTCAACTTTCTGCGTCATGAATTAATGTGGACACGAGGTGTTGCCAGAAATAAACAATTACCACTCCCCTACAACTTAAAGGCAGCCTAACTTTACTCAAGATGATTAATAATAAATAGGTTAGTGTTTTTCATACCTACCGGTGTTGTTATGTACAGAGAAGGGAAGGAAGCGACAACCAAGGCAGAACTTCGGTTTATGAGGTTTATTTAAACCTTTGATGGTTACCTGGCGTGTGTATGCTACCCAAAGTGAATGGGTGTAGGCTATGTGTATAATTAATAGTGTAAATGTTACCAGGAGTTGTTGTCTGTGAGTGTTGGATGTATCCTTTGTTGAATCAAGGGGGGGCAAGGCGAAGAGGCAAACGATTGAGGGTAGGAGCGAGGCAGCATAGTCTGTGTCTGAGCAGGAGTCGAGGATCGAGGAAAGCAGTCAGGAATCCGGATGGATGTTGAGAGCTAAAACACGATCACAGATGACAGGGAAGTCACTGCAGAAGGCGCAAGGAACATGAACAAGGGAGACACGGAGAGAGCACAAAGCAGGCGAACAAAGCACAGGGGAGGGAATGCCAGACGTGATGCTTACTAGGAAAATGAGCGACGTTCTGGCAAAGGCTCTTCAGGTCTGCTGGTCTTTATGCCGCTCGCGCTCATCATGTCCAGGTGCGTTGATTAGTGATTGTCTGCAGGCTTGTTGCTGCGTGGGCCTGCTGCGCTCAGCGCGAGCAGGGGCGTATCTGAGTGTGCTGCCAGCGGGCTCAAACGCAGGTTTGAGCCCGCGCCGTGACAGGTGTTCGCTGTCTGACTAATTTCACTTGATCAATCCTTTTCTAAAAATATTCTGTACTAAAAAAATAGTAAAAAGTATGTATAGGTTGGTTGATATCGTGTCACATTATATCATTATTGAAATCACCAATAGCATTGCATCAGAACTTTAAAACATTGTATCAATACACCTCTAGTAGTGGTGGCCCAGGGCGCTTTAGCTCATGGGCTGGTGCTGCTCAACTTCGGAGCGTGAATGTATGTGCCGGTTCGAGCCCAGCTGACCCTTGTTACTGCAGCGTGGGATCGATAGTTTCCACAGTGCATGTTCATAACCTCCTGTTTGTGCATGTCTGGTTGCAGATAGAAGCTGTAGTGTTTATGGGACTTCTGTGCCGGTTGTGCAAGACGATGGAGATCATAATTGTCTATCTTTCTATTTTGACAGTAAACAATACTTTCACAGAAGTACAAATATATGTTTTGTCATTGAACTCTCCCGAGTTGTTCTAGAATAGGATAGGATAGATCTTTATTGTCATTGCACAAGTACATTGAAATTTCATTTTCGGCTACAATGGAGCCTCATATGGTTCCTACCGATGATTTATGAATTTTAAAGATGAACAAATGTGTCGCTTTGAAGGCAGTTAACATTCTTTCTTTAAATACCTATTAGTCAATCATTTTGTATTGTTTAGATTTGTGTGACACTAAAAATTGGCCCTAGTGTGTGAATGTAAGTGTGAATGTTGTCTGCGATAAAGTGGCGACTTGTCCAGGGTGTACCCCGCCTTCCGCCCAATTGTAGCTGAGATAGGCGCCAGCGGCCCCCGTGACCCCAAACGGAAAAAGCGGTAGAAAATGGATGGATGGATGGATGGATAGATTTGTGTGTGGGGCAGCACGGTGAAACAGGGGTTAGTGCATGTGCCTCACAATAAGAGTAGTCCTGAATTCAATCCCGGGCTCTGGATCTTTCTGTGTGGAGTTTGCATGTTCTCTCATGACTGCGTGAGTTCCCTCCGGGTACTCCGGTTTCCTCCCACTTCCAAAGACATGCACCTGGGGATAGGTTGATTGGCAGCACTAAAATTGGCCCTAGTGTGTGAATGTGAGTGTGAATACTGTCTGTCTATAAGTAGTGATGAGATGGTGACTTGTTAAGGGTGTACACTGCCTTTCGCCCGAATGCAACTAGGATGCAGATAGGCTCCAACACCCCCACGCGATCCCAACAGGTACAAGCGGTAGTAAATGGATGGATGGATAGATTTGTATGCGGAACAAATACACACTACTGTACACTGTAATGGTTTGATTTGTAGTTTAAGATTTTTTCATCCGTAAGGATGAAGAAATGCTTCCTCAATTCCTGTTTATTTTAGTTAGTTAATTATTTATTTGGTCAGTGGTCGACAAAATAAATTTCCTCAGTTATTCTTAAAACCAGGGGAGACAGGACCTTCTAAGCTCTAGAACACTCTACGCCTCCATGTTCGAACTGCTCCCACAGTGGAGTGTTTTAAGTCTCGTCTTAAGACCCACTTTTATTCTTTGGCTTTTAAAGCTACGCGGGTTGTGCGGTCCTCTGTTTTTCGCTGTGTTTTTTAAAATGTTGATTTCTATTTACTGTTTTGATTGGTTTTACCCTTTAAAAACATTTTTAATCATATTTATTATTATATTGTTTTTATATTTATTTATTTTTTGTTTTTATTCAGTCGTTGGTGGAGCTAAGGATAATATTTGAATATTGTTTTAATACTGCTGTGCAGCAGTTTGGAAACATTTTTGTTGTTTAAATGTGCTATATAAATATAGTGGATTGGATTGGATTGGAAACACGTTGTTAATTGATGAGTTCATTCATGATGGACATGTTAAAAAGCATAAATAGCGCTGATGACGTTAAAAAGCACTGCGAGTTTAGATCCGCAATGTACAAAACAATGAGATGAAGGGATGTTTCCCTCTGCTGGCCATTTTGTACCACTGCAGCCACATGATAAACGTCATTAGAAACTATTACTGTAAATTCCGCACTATAAGCCGCTATTTTTTCCCCCTAAATTTCTAACCCTGCGGCTTATAAAACGTAGCAGCTAATTTATGGATTTTTCTTCGCCAAGAACTATGACGTTTTAAAAAAAAAGTAAAATCACTGAGAGGGTGTTTTATTGTTTGTAGCATGTTACACGGCTCGAAAGATGGCCAATTCTTTCATTGTGCGACACATTTATTTTTCAGGATCAAGCTGCAAGACGATTAAAACAGCGTTACAACCGAAGCTTGAAGCATCTTTTTTTCATATCACATACTGACAGATTTCACCTACAAAATACTGCTTGCTTCTTTGTTTTGTCTTGTCTTAACTTTCTTGTTGCCTCTTTTTGCACAGCTCTCCAAATCTAAACATTGGAACTATTTAACTGGCCTCGACAAAATTGACAATATCTTGGGTTTGGGGGAACCTGCTGTTGTGGCGAAGCGGTTGTTTCTGGAACACATGACGGACTCTTGGGCGAAGAAGGAGTGTCCCGTGCCTGGCGACCCTTTTCTGTCGAGGACGTGAAGATATCCACCTATTCGGAATTATGACAACAGGACATCTGCTGATTGGAGTAAGCTTTGCTCTGGTTTGTCAGCAAATTGGAAGTTGCTGGCAGTCTTCAAAGTACCCTAAAGCTGCCACAAATGATTGGAGGATGCGGGAAGAACTGTGGATTACATCGGACTGTCTACCCCGCAGTTTTTGAGGACCAGTGATAGACAGTTTAGAGTCAAAAGCAAATTTTATTTTCACCCGCATAAAAAAAATTCTAACTTGGATTGTTTCCCTGGCTTCGAGACTCTCCCGAATAACAGCGCAGTGAAGACACAACAAACTCCCTTCTTGTCTCTCATGGACACACACCTGTTGTTTACTTGGCACTAGCAAATGCAATACATCAAGGCCGCGGAACAGAGACACACTACGAGCTTACTTACACACACACACACACAAAAATATACGCCACACATATACACCCCCCCCCCCCCCCCCCCCAACCCAACGCCCTCGACGCAAATCCCATAGGGGTGATGAATGGATGGTCAGCGCCTGAGAGCTGCGGCCTACCACCATGACCTTGAACTACCTTCCCTCTGTTGCTAGATATTAGATTAGATTAGATTAGATAGTACTTTATTTATTCCGTCAGGAGAGTTCCTTCAGGAAAATTACAATTTTCAGCACAATCCCATTCAAGATCAGACAAACATTACAGGGAGACAGAACAGGATCGCTGACGGGTCTGCCGGCTTCCAGCGCCCCTTACAAAAAAGATGACATACAGGTAAACATGGAGGGGGAGAAAAGAATAGAAGATTAAAATAAAAATAAAAAAAATGGTCTTAGCCTGGGCCCTGTAGTGGGGGTCCAGACTGAGGCCAAGGGGAAAAAAAAAACAACAACTCATAGCCATAGTACACATCCCTCTTCCATGTGTGTAAGAGGGAAACATCAAACATCAAAGAACACAGAGGACATTAAAGACATTAAAGCAGCAGATACAACCAGACACTTCTACATACAGCTATGAATAAAAAGTAAAATAAACATATACACTGTGGTGGCCTCTGCGGTGTTCCACGCCATTGTCCGCTGGGGTGGAGGGAGCATGGCCAGAGACAGAATCAGACCCAACAAAGCAACCAAGACAGCCGACTCCACTCTCGGCCAGTGTCCAGTCCGCATGGATGAGCGAGGATATGTCCAAGGTGACTGAGGTGTCCGACACCTGCTCACCCAGTCGAGACACCGCGAAGCCTCTCCGTCCCAGCGCTCAGTGCTAGCTGCGCAGCCCTGTCCCCTCATCCGCATCTCCTCCAGTCCCTCCAAACAGACTCCGGTGTAGCAGAGACCCAGCAGCTGGTCTCCATGGCCAAAAGGCTCCCGGGAGGCAGATCCAAAAGTCCACAAAAAAAGCACCACAGAGGTCACGAAAGTGCCACCCCTTGTCACACAGTCCCAAAGGGTCCCGGACCAAAATGCAAAAAAATATAATAACACATGAAAACAAGAGGGAAACACAAAAGGATGACACAAGAGCACAGAGCTCCTGCGTACAGCAGCCACTACAGCAGCGCCATCTTGGAAAAAAATAAAATAAAATCTCGAGATATCTCGAGATGTACGTTGTAACATGTATATGTACTTTGCTATGGAGGGTTTTTCCCACTCCAGACTGGGCCCCCTTAGGAGCCCAGTCTGGATTGTATTTTTTTACTCATCCTTCCCCAGTGTTTACCTTTATCCCATCTTTTACGGGGCGCCTTATGGTGACCCATCAGCGTTTTTGTTCTGTAACCCTGTACACTCTTTGTTTGTCTAATCTTGATCAGGTTTCTGCTGAAAACAAAGTTTCGTTGTACTTGTGCAATGACAAAAAAGACCTATCCTATCCTATTAGGGCTGGGCAATATATCGATATACACGATATATTGCGGTTTGGTCTCTGTGCGATATAGAAATTGACTATATCGTGATATTCGAGTATACGTTCTCACGCAGTTGATGCGCGCGCTCTGAGGTCCGAAAGCCAGCTCCAGCTCGTGGTGCCCAAGACCAGACTTAAGACCAGGGGAGACAGGGTCTTCTCTGTGGTCGGCCCTAAGCTCTGGAACACTCTGCCGCTCCATGTTCAAACTGCTTCCACAGTGGAGTGTTTTAAGTCTCGTCTTAAGACCCACTTTTATTCTTTGGCTTTTAACACTACGTGAGTTGTGTGGTCCTCTGTCCTCTGTTGTCCTCTGTGTTTTTTATACACTTTTATTTTTATTTTACTGTTTTAATTGATTTTACCCTTTAAAATAGTTTTTAATCATATTTGTTTTTATATTGTTTTTATTGGTTTTATTTTTATTCATTTTTTGTTTTATTCAGTCATTGGTGGAGCATAATATTGTTTTTAACATGGCTGTGCAGCACTTTGGAAACGTTATTGTTGTTTAAATGTGCTATATAAATAAAGTGGATTGGATTGGATTGCTTTTAGCTGCGGGCATTACACTAAAGGTTCTCCCTACTCTTTCCTGTGTCTCCTTCTCACAGTCAAGCGTACCTTCTTACATACGTCCCATACTGTCACATCATACGTCACATACATATATGCCCTCGCTTAGCAGAGAGGTAGCAGAATGGGGAACGTTAGCTGTGATGCTAGCGGAGCTGTGCGAGTGGTAACACGAAAGAAAGAAGGTGCGAATGAAGAAAGAAGTAATTTCAAGAAAAACAGCAGGGGGTCAATCATCTGGTGGTGGTTTGGCTTCAAGTGGGAATATGTTGAATAGACAACCATAATAAGTCAAGCATGCGGCACAAGCGTTTCTATAAAAAGTAGCATTATTGCTAATATGTAGCATCTTTTAAAAAGTCACCTACTAGAGAATGAAGAGTGCTTCAAACTGCATTTCAACATCTCCGTTCGGTGCCACACCATCAAAATGCCGAGGCAAACATTTCCACATAAACACCTTATGAAAAAAATAGAATTTAATAACGTCCGTAGTAACCTATCTACCACATAGCGTAGGAAGAACACTATTTGATTTCCTATTACGTAGCTCATTTTTAATTGACACTTAAAATGTCTCTGACAATCTTGCAGTTTCTGTTTTGAAATTACATGAATGTTTGTGTCATTGCTTAATAACTGTTTGATACAGTTTTGGTCAATTGACTTAGTTGTGATTTCCTGCTCTGCATGAAAGTTTAAAAGTAGCATATAGCAGTGGGAGCAATTTAGATGTTATTAGACACATTTACTAGGATAATTCTGGAAAATCCCTTATCTGCTTATTGTGTTACTAGTGTTTTAGTGAGATTATAAAGTCATACCTGAAAGTCGGAGGGCTGCGGTTACCGCCAGTGTCTCCGAGGGAAGCCATTGGAAGAGCAAAGAAAGTCACAGCTGCCTTTTTGACAGCTGCTGCAGGAGGATGCAAATTCTGCTCAAGTCTCCGCTAAGAGCCGAGTAATATCACAATTTTCTCATCCCAAAACTTTCTGGTTGAATTGTGGTAGAGAAACATGTTCGCTTGACCGCTCTGTTCCATAGTAAAGCTTCACAACAAACAAAGAAACACCGGCAGTGTTTGTTTTGCTAAGGGCAGCTGCAATCCACCGCTTTCCACCAACAGCATTCTTCTTTATAGTCTCCAATATTAATTTAACAAATTGCAAACGATTCAGCAACACAGAAGTCCAGAATACTGTGTAATTATGCGATAAAAACAGACTACTTTTAGCCGTGTTCGGTGCTGGGAGAACATGTCCGCTACCACCCGAGACGTCACGCGCACGCGTCATCATTCCGCGACGTTTTCAACAGGATACCTCGCGGGAAATTTAAAATTGCAATTTAGTAAACTAAACCGGCCGTATTGGCATGTGTTGCAATGTTAATATTTCATCATTGATATATAAACTATCAGACTGCGTGGCCGGTAGTAGTGGGTTTCAGTAGGTCTTTGTGCAGTATGAAGAAGAATGTTTTAATGTAGACACATAGAATCATCAAACTGCTGTGATTTTATGTGTCAAATGTTCATTCAAGTCCAAGGCAAATTATCGAGATATATATCGTGTATATATATATGGCCTAAAAATATTGAGATATTATAAAAAGGCCATATCGCCCAGCCCTAATATATATATACAAAACCCCTTTTTACTGTTTTTATCTACCTTTGAATCACGTTTTAATCACTGTTTAATAATCTATGGATTGTATTTATCTCGTACATCATTTTATCATTACTTGGACTCAGCCTACTGTCCCATTTGCGACTGTACATCTACGGCCTTAACACACACTAACTGTGGATTGTATTTATCTCTTATATCAATTTTATCATTACTTGGAACTAAAGTTAACTGTATTTTTGCTTCGTCACCGTGGTTACCGTCGGACCAACGTCTGCCATCTTAGAAAAAAAACCTGAATGTGACTCGCTTTTCACTCGTAAAATTCACAAAACAGACCTTAGCTTAGAGGTCGGGTGCATTGTGAGCTGGGCGGCAGCCGAAGGCAGGGCACTTGGCGGTCCGATCCTCGGCTACAGAAGCTAGCTCTTGGGACGTGGAACGTCACCTCACTGGGGGGGAAGGAGCCTGAGCTAGTCCGCGAGGTAGAGAAGTTCCGGCTGGATATAGTCGGACTCACCTCGACGCACAGCAAGGGCTCTGGAACCAGTTCTCTCGAGAGGGACTGGACCCTCTTCCACTCTGGCGTTGCCGGCAGTGAGAGGCGACGGGCTGGGGTGGCAATTCTCATTGCCCCCTGGCTCAAAGCCTGCACGTTTGAGTTCAACCCAGTGGACGAGAGGGTAGCTTCCCTTCGCCTTCGGGTGGGGGGACGGGTCCTGACTGTTGTTTGTGCTTACGCACCAAACAGCAGTTCAGAATACCCACCCTTTTTGGGAACACTCGAGGGAGTACTGGAAAGTGCTCCCCCAGGTGATTCCCTTGTCCTACTGGGGGACTTCAACGCTCATGTTGGCAACGACAGTGAAACCTGGAGAGGCGTGATTGGGAAGAATGGTCGCCCGGATCTAAACCCGAGTGGTGTTTTGTTATTGGACTTTTGTGCTCGTCACGGATTGTCCATAACAAACACCATGTTCAAACATAAGGGTGTCCATATGTGCACTTGGCACCAGGACACCCTAGGCCGCAGTTCCATGATCGACTTTGTAGTTGTGTCATCGGATTTGCGGCCTTATGTTTTGGACACTCGGGTGAAGAGAGGGGCGGAGCTTTCTACCGATCACCACCTGGTGGTGAGTTGGCTGCGATGGTGGGGGAGGATGCCGGACAGACCTGGCAGGCCCAAACGCATTGTGAGGGTCTGCTGGGAATGTCTGGCAGAGGCTCCTGTCAGAGAGAGTTTCAATTCACACCTCCGGGAGAACTTTGAACATGTCACGAGGGAGGTGCGGGACATTGAGTCCGAGTGGACCATGTTCCGAACCTCTATTGTCGAGGCGGCTGATTGGAGCTGTGGCCGCAAGGTTGTTGGTGCCTGTCGTGGCGGTAATCCCATAACCCGTTGGTGGACACCAGCAGTGAGGGATGCCGTCAAGCTGAAGAAGGAGTCCTATCGGGTTCTTTTGGCTCATAGGACTCCGGAGGCAGTGGACGGGTACCGACGGGCCAAGCGGTGTGCAGCTTTAGCGGTCGCGGAGGCAAAAACTCGGACATGGGAAGAGTTCGGGGAAACCATGGAAAACGACTTCCGGACGGCTTCGAAGCGATTCTGGACCACCATACGCCGCCTCAGGAAGGGGAAGCAGTGCACTATCAACACCGTGTATGGTGCGGATGGTGTTCTGCTGACTTCGACTGTGGATGTTGTGGATAGGTGGAGGGAATACTTCGAAGACCTCCTCAATCCCACCAACACGTCTTCCTTTGAGGAAGCGGTGCCTGGGGAAGCTGCAGTGGACTCTCCTATTTCTGGGGCTGAGGTCGCTGAGGTAGTTAAAAAGCTCCTCGGCGGCAAGGCCCCGGGGGTGGATGAGATCCGCCCGGAGTTCCTTAAGGCTCTGGATGCTGTGGGGCTGTCTTGGTTGACAAGACTCTGCAGCATCGCGTGGACATCGGGGGCGGTACCTCTGGATTGGCAGACCGGGGTGGTGGTCCCTCTCTTTAAGAAGGGGGACCGGAGGGTGTGTTCCAACTATCGTGGGATCACACTCCTCAGCCTTCCCGGTAAGGTTTATTCAGGTGTACTGGAGAGGAGGCTTCGCCGGATAGTCGAACCTCGGATTCAGGAGGAACAGTGTGGTTTTCGTCCTGGTCGTGGAACTGTGGACCAGCTCTATACTCTCGGCAGGGTTCTTGAGGGTGCATGGGAGTTTGCCCAACCAGTCTACATGTGCTTTGTGGACTTGGAGAAGGCATTCGACCGTGTCCCTCGGGGAGTCCTGTGGGGAGTGCTCAGAGAGTATGGGGTACCGGACTGTCTTATTGTGGCAGTCCGCTCCCTGTACGATCAGTGTCAGAGCTTGGTCCGCATTGCTGGCAGTAAGTCGGACACGTTTCCAGTGAGAGTTGGACTCCGCCAAGGCTGTCCTTTGTCTCCGATTCTGTTCATAACTTTTATGGACAGAATTTCTAGGCGCAGCCAAGGCGTTGAGGGGATCCGGTTTGGTGGCCACGGGATTAGGTCTCTGCTTTTTGCAGATGATGTAGTCCTGATGGCTTCATCTGACCGGGATCTTCAGCTCTCACTGGATAGGTTCTTAGCCGAGTGTGAAGCGACCGGAATGAGAATCAGCACCTCCAAGTCCGAGTCCATGGTTCTCGCCCGGAAAAGGGTGGAGTGCCATCTCCGGGTTGGGGAGGAGACCCTGCCCCAAGTGGAGGAGTTCAAGTACCTAGGAGTCTTGTTCACGAGTGGGGGAAGAGTGGATCGTGAGATCGACAGGCGGATCGGTGCGGCGTCTTCAGTAATGCGGACGTTGTATCGATCCGTTGTGGTGAAGAAGGAGCTGAGCCGGAAGGCAAAGCTCTCAATTTACCGGTCGATCTACGTTCCCATCCTCACCTATGGTCATGAGCTTTGGGTCATGACCGAAAGGATAAGATCACGGGTACAAGCGGCCGAAATGAGTTTCCTCCGCCGGGTGGCGGGGCTCTCCCTTAGAGATAGGGTGAGGAGCTCTGCCATCCGGGAGGAACTCAAAGTAAAGCCGCTGCTCCTTCACATCGAGAGGAGCCAGATAAGGTGGTTCGGGCATCTGGTCAGGATGCCACCCGAACACCTCCCTGTTTAGGGCACGTCCAGCTGGTAGGAGGCCACGGGGAAGACCCAGGACACGTTGGGAAGACTATGTCTCCCGGCTGGCCTGGGAACGCCTCGGGATCCCCCCGGAAGAGCTGGACGAAGTGGCTGGAGATAGGGAAGTCTGGGCTTCCCTGCTTAGGCTGCTGCCCCCGCGACCCGACCTCGGATAAGCGGAGGATGATGGATGGATGGATGGATGGACCTTAGCTTAACATTGCTTACTTTAAAAGGTAAAAAAAAAATATTCTACTGCTTGTATGTGTTGTATGCAAACCAGCTTACCTGCAAAACAATTAAAACAGCGTTACAACCGGAGCTTGGTACATCTGCTTTTTTTCATATCACGTAATGGCAAACTTCTTCCACAGCGCCAGCTACTGATACCAAAGGCACCAAGCGCCCTCTGCTGGTGTAACTAAATATTGCATGCTGCATAGAAATACATAGTAAACCTTGACATCACAAAAAATGAGTCTTTAAACAGTATTTAAAACGAGTTTTCTCACCTTAAAGAGTTTTTATGGGGAGTGGGGGCAACTATTGTAATAAAAAATATTCACTTAGTGCCACACATGGCGCCATCGTTTTAACGAATTTGGTCACTGCAGGCGCTGCAGTGTCCCTCCAATTATTGGTAGTGCTTTTTTTTATTATTATTATTTTATTCAACCATTCATTGTTTTAGCCGTCTAAAGCAAGGGTGCCAAAATCTGGCCCGCGGGCCAAATTTGGCCTGCCGTGCAATTTTATTTGGCCCTTGAGGCAATGTCAAATTAACATTAGAGCTGGCCCGCCGGTATTATGCAGCGGCAGAGCCGCTGTAACACCGCATTCCCCGGTAATACTCATACTTACCAACCCTCCAGATTTTCCAACCATTCTGCAACCAAGGCTGCAAATAAAAAAGAGGCATTAAATGTTTTATTTAAATTGTATTTAATATACCATTGACTTCTTTCGTTTGTTTTTTGAAAGTTGATTTTGCACTATTAAGTTATACAATTATTGCTTGTTCCATATTCATTGTTAAAGCAAATCAGTGTAGCAAACTGAGCAATAATTAACAATTTATTCATGCACTTTCTTTTCCTACTTTTAAGGCTTGAATGTTTGATTACTTCATTATTGTTGTTTTATTTTCAAATGTATTATTAACTTGTGGAAAACGTTTATTTTGATATTTACCTCAGAAGGCTGCAAATAAAAAAGAGGCATTACATTTTTATTAAAATGTTATTTGATATGCTATTGATATTTTATTATTATTATTATTATTATTATTTGAAACTCGATTTTGCATGTCACTATAAAGTTATGTAAGCTTTGCTTGTTAAATATTCAATGCAAAATTTGTTTGGGTACCTATTAAAAGGTTCATTTGTTCAACCTTGGCCCACGGCATTGTTCAGTTTAAAATTTTGGCCCACTCTGTATTTGAGTTTGACACCCCTGGTCTAAAGCGTTTCCACTCTGATGAATTCTTTATTCTTAACTCCAAACAACATTTGTAAGTTTTACAATATAACTAAAACTGTTTATAATTTGACTAAACTGTCCCATATTAGTCTTTTCATGCTTGTTTGTACGTGCTATTGTAATGTAATTAACCTGGAATATGCTACCACGTTTACAAGTGTCTATGATAATTTTATTAACTTACAATTGCCATGACCCGTTACCCGGGTCGGGTCATGGCATTATTTTATGTTTGGTAGTTTTTCTGTGTTAGTCTGTTTCCTGGTTGCACCCTCTTTCCCTGTTTATTGTCGGTTTCCATGGGCACTGATTCTCCTCACCTGTCTTAGTTTTGCAATTAGTGTTCCCACCAGGTGTTTTTGGTTCATCACCTCCCTTTATAGTTTCCTGTCACCCAGCAATAGATGCTGGGTCAATGTTTGCTGAAGGCAACATTTACGTTTCTCCTGTTTTCCCTCCTCGCTCTAAGTGTTCTTGGTACATTCTTGCTTTCCTAGTTTTGTAATGGCCAAAGGCGTCAATCTATATATATAATAAATATTCCAGTCACAATTAACTTGTGCTCAGCTGGGAAAGTAATCATATATACTTATTATGTCATCCATGTAATTATTATGAAACTGTTGCAGACGTATTAAATCATGTTAATATTAAAAAAGTGTAACGTTAATCAATCAATCAATCAATCAATGTTTACTTATATAGCCCTAAATCACTAGTGTCTCAAAGGGCTGCACAAACCACAACACAAACCACTACGACATCCTCGGTAGGCCCACATAAGGGCAAGGAAAACTCACACCCAGTGGGATGTCGGTTACAATGATGACTATGAGAACCTTGGAGAGGACGAAAGCAATGGATGTCAAGCGGGTCTAACATGATACTGTGAAAGTTCAATCCATAATGGATCCAACACAGCCGCGAGAGTCCAGTCCAAAGCGGATCCAACACAGCAGCAAGAGTCCCGTTCACAGCGGAGCCAGCAGGAAACCATCCCAAGTGGAGGTGGATCAGCAGCGCAGAGATGTCCCCAGCCGATACACAGGCAAGCAGTACATGGCCACCGGATCGGACCGGACCCCCTCCACAAGGGAGAGTGGGACATAGGAGAAAAAGAAAAGAAATGGCAGATCAACTGGTCTAAAAAGGGAGTCTATTTAAAGGCTAGAGTATACAAATGAGTTTTAAGGTGAGACTTAAATGCTTCTACTGAGGTGGCATCTCGAACTGTTACCGGGAGGGCATTCCAGAGTACTGGAGCCCGACATGAAAACGCTCTATAGCCCACAGACTTTTTTTGGGCTTTGGGAATCACTAATAAGCCGGAGTCCTTTGAACGCATTTTTCTTGCTACATATTTTACAATACAATCGGCAAGATAGGCTGGAGCTAGACCGTGTAGTATTTTATACGTAAGTAGTAAAACCTTAAAGTCACATCTTAAGTGCACAGGAAGCCAGTGCAGGTGAACCAGTATAAGCGTAATATGATCAAACTTTCTTGTTCTCGTCAAAAGTCTAGCAGCCGCATTTTGTACCAACTGTAATCTTTTAATGCTAGACATGGGGAGACCTGAAAATAATATGTTACAGTAATCGAGGCGAGATGTAACAAACGCATGGATAATGACCTCAGCGTCTTTAGTGGACAGAATGGAGCGAATTTTAGCGATATTACGGAGATGAAAGAAGGCCGTTTTAGTAACGCTTTTAATGTGTGGCTCAATGGGGGGATATAAAAGACATCCGGTCCTATCAGACCGGGCAGAAGCGGAAGCGGAATAAGATGACACACCCTGGAGCACCTGTCCTTCACAGCGTTTTGACCACGGAGCCACTCTATGGAAGTATCCTCATTTGTGACCATTGTTCTGTCTTTCCATTGGCCTGTGGAGAACCTGGACCTCCCAGACTCTTACCAGGAGGACTTTTGTGTTGGACGCACAGACGCGGTACTGTGAGTACACAGCTGCGGTTTCCGAACAATTGTTTGCTGCCCGTACGTGCGTGCCGCCGTGCACACGCCTCGTACGTAACTTTGGGGACTTTGGGGGAATATTTGTGTGGTATAAACTTTGGGAGGTGAACGGTATTTTTGGGCTGTGGGATTGTGTGTGTTGTGCGGGTGTTTGAATTATATTTGCGGGTTATATACCAGGGAATGGGGAGGTGTTTGTAATGCGGGATTAATTTGTGATAAATTAAATATAAGCCTAGTGGTGTTGTGGCTAATTGTTATACCTGTTTTGTGTTTATTTACTGCATTAATCATTCCCATCTGAATATCAGGTCCCGGCCGCGACTCCTTAATTTGCGTAGTGGCAGAGACACCCGGGGAACTTGGGTGCGTTTGTTACAGAGTGGTGGCCCGTACGGGGGGAGCGGGGCTTACGGTATCATTGATATCAGCGACTCTTATTTTCGTTTGTTTTTGTGAAGCACGTTAAGGGGAATAAGTTGAATAACATTATTTGTCTTTGTTGAAATATAATTGTATATTGGGTTCACTTTGTACCCCTAGATAGTCAGCAGTGGGGCACACACATTCCTATTGTCACAAATGTTCTACATTTTGATACACACATACATGCATATCCCGATATATAAAGAAATACAATTTTTATACACTTACACGAATTGACACGAACATATTTACGACAGTTAATAATACTTACACATAATTAATTTAATTGAAGCAATGTCCTCTACCCTTGGTGACATTTTGGTTTTGTTTAGCTCCACGCTTGTAAGCGTCCTCAGTTTGTACTTTTGATTCTGCTTTATATTTATTAAAATACTTCATCTTACCTCCACGCTGCTCCTGCTTGCTTCCTGCGTCGCTAAGGAACACAACAATCGCAGCCATGCGCCCACGAAGACGTAACAACAATAGCATTCTTTTTGTATTGTTTCAGTCTCAAAAATCCCTAAGTAAATTCACCAAAACGTCAGTGTGGAGTTATTGAGTCTGTTTATCTTATTGGAGAGCTCGCTTCCGAAGTTAGTGGGTTCATGACGATGACTTCTGTTTTGTTTGATCAGCTGTGTTACTGCCGTGTTACTGGCACAGTTTGGAAACAATAAAGGTATATAGATAAACATTTACAGAATCTTTGTGTAAATATCTCATATCTGTGGCTTATAGTCTTTTGCGGCTTACATATGATATGGAAAAATATTTCTTTCTTCTAAAATTTAAGTGAGTGTGGCTTACATCCTGGTGCACTCTGTAGTCCCGAAAATAAGGTATGCGTACTATTTTGTTTAAAAATATATATATTTATAGAAACAATAAGTATATTTGTATTTTACATTTCCCCCCCGGCATGTCTGGGAAGGAATGGTCAAACAAATGGCCAATCTTTCGAGGACTTTTCTCTTCATTGGCTCCGGTTTAACTTGGTGGACGTTTCAACACATTGTACGAAAACACTCAACACACTTTTGTAAAGAAATAACACAAAGTTCCCATGTCATGGCTGTCCTGAGTTTCCAATAATTTCTACAAGTCTTATTTTTTTGTGATAGAGTGATTTGGCACACAGAAGTTTGGTTCTTTTATGAATTTATTATGGGTCCACTGAAAATGTGACCAAATCTGCTGGGTCAAACGTATACATACAGCAATGTTAATATTTGGTTACATGTCCCTTGGCAAGTTTCACTGCAATAAAGTGCTTTTGGTAGCCATCCAGGAAGAAGCAGAGCTTATTTAATCCTACCCCTTTTCTTTACATAACAGTTGCTAAAACTTTTGTTCACTTCCTGTTCTCAATGTATTCACAATGTATACTCCATAAGTAATAACTAATCACAATACAAATAAATAAATAAATAAATAATTGGTGAAGCAAGTTTCACTCCACACGATGAGATAAATCAGATAATTTTGAGAATGAATGGGTGAGTAAAATCAGAATGTTTATCATGGTTCTTCATTTTTATACTTTGTAAACACTTCCAGTTTGAAGAGTTTCTTGAAGTGGATCATATTAGTACATTGTTTGATTGCATTGTTTAATCCATTCCATAATTTAATTCCACATACAGATATACTGAAGGTCTTAAGTGTTGTACGTGCATACAAATGTTTTAAATTACATTTTTCTGTAAGATTATATTTCTCTTCTTTTGTTGAGAAGAATTGTTGTATATTCTTGGGAAGCAGGTTATAGTTTGCTTTGTGTATAATCTTAGCTGTTTGCAATTCCACTATGTCGTGGAATTTCAGTATCTTTGATTCATTAAATAAAGGGTTTGTATGTTCTCTATACCCAACATTATGTATTATTCTAACTGATCTTTTTTTGTAACACTGTTAGTGAATGAAGTGTTCTTTTGTAATTATTTCCCCATATTTCTACACAGTAACTCAGATATGGTAACACTAGTGAGCAGTAGAGAATATAAAGTGATTTTTGGTCTAGAACATATTTGGCTTTGTTCATTATTGATGTATTTCTTGCAACTTTATGTTGTATATTTTTTACATGAGATTTCCAGTTCAATTTATCATCAATCATTTTACCTAGAAATTTGGTTTCATTTACTCTTTCAATTTCTATTCTGTCTATTTGTATTTGTGTTTGACTTTCTTTTCTACTGTTACCAAATAGCATTATTTTAGTTTTACTGAGATTCAACGATAGTCTGTTTTTGTCAAACCATTTTTTTAATTTGTTAATTTCTTCTGTTATTATTTGTATTATCCACTGTGTGTTCTCTCCTGAACAAAACGCTGTTGTATCATCCGCAAATAATACTAACTTTAAATCTCTTGTAACTTTACAAATGTCATTTATATAGAGATTGAATAATTTAGGTCCTAGTATTGATCCCTGAGGTACACCACAGGAAATATTTAGCATTGTAGAAGTGTGTTCGCCTAGCTTCACGTATTGTTTCCTGTTTGTTAGATAACTTCTTATCTAATTTAAGACTAACCCTCTGATGCCATATCGTTCCAGTTTGTTTTATTAAAATATTGTGATTAATTGTGTCAAATGCTTTAGTTAGATCCATAAACACTGCTGCTGCACATTTTTTACTATCTATTGCATTGGTAATTTCTTCTGTGATTTAAATTAAAGCCATTGAAGTTGAAACATTAGCTCTGTATCCATATTGGTTCTCTTCGAGTATTCTATATTTATTTATGAAACTCTCTAATCTGTTATTGAACAGTTTTTCAATGATTTTAGAAAATTGTGGAAGTAAAGAAACAGGTCTATAATTTGTAAATAGATGTTTATCACCAGTCTTATAAATTGGTGCAACTTTAGCTATTTTCATTTTGTTTGGAAATGTACCTGTTTGAAATGATAGCTTACTAATATACATTAATGGTCCTGAGATCTCATCAATCACCTTTTTTATCGTATCCAAATCAATTCCATTACAATCAGTTGAAGTCTTTGATTTACATTTTTTCACAATTTTAACTATTTCCTCCTGTGTCACATTACTGAGGAACATGGAGTTGGGATTTCGTTCTATGGTATCATAATAGTCCTCAATTGAAACTGGTTCTGGAATCCTTTCTTCCAATTTTGGTCCAATATTTACAAAGTAGTTATTAAAGCTTTCAACTACTTCCTTTATGTTGTCATTATGTTTATTTCCGCCTAAGAAGTAATGGGGGTGTGCTAATTTTGTCAAGAGAAGTTGTCAAAAATTCAACCAGAAGCTTGTGGATGGCTACCAAAAAGGCCTTATTGCAGTGAAACTTGCCAAGGGACATGTAACCAAATATTAATATTGCTGTATGTATACTCCTTTTTGACCCTCGGTCCATTCCTTAGCGGGGGAGTAGGTAATGCCGTTAAGTTACTGTTTAGCCACAAGAGGGGAAAACGCGAATATAAATGCACAAAAGAAAATTGTATATAATGGCAATCCCATATCCAAAGCCTTGGCAAGTTGTTATACAGACAAAAAAAGACAATGTTTTTCTTTGATCGCCCTGAGACGACGTGAAAGCACCCTGACGGGCTTCTTCCCGCTTGCAGAGAGGACGAGCTTCATTTATGTGTTCGGATTACAGTTGAGCAGGGACGTGCACATGATTATAGAGGGGCAGGGGCTCAAAGTCAGAAAAGGGGCAGGACATTTTTTTTTTGGTCCTTTACACAATGTAAGTGTTGTTGAAAACTTACACTTAATATTTTTTGTTTTAAAGATTAACATTTTTTGTTGTAAATTATTATGGTTCTGAAGTCATGTTATATTTTTTGTAAATAAGACACATTTGGGTTACTATAGAAGGGGCAATTTATATTCTTTGTCACACCGCTATTCTCGCGAGATTTGTTGTGGTGTTTGGAGTTGCAGACATGCAAAGGACTTTGGGCCATCAGCAGCAGTGGGGAACATTTGGCTAGCTGAACAAGGTATTTGTCATATTGTGTTGAAATGTTCTGTATATTTGTGGTGTGCATTGGTTTGATTTTTTGTACGCTCATGTAGTTGCACAACACTGGAGTGTTTGCTGCACA
Organism: Nerophis ophidion; assembly: GCF_033978795.1. Taxonomy (NCBI): domain Eukaryota; kingdom Metazoa; phylum Chordata; class Actinopteri; order Syngnathiformes; family Syngnathidae; genus Nerophis; species Nerophis ophidion. The sequence goes on from NC_084619.1 coordinate 48,680,529, forward strand.
AGAACCTCCGAAGTGGCAGGCGGCCACGAGGTAGCTATTTTTGTTTGGCACCTTGTTTGCCTGGGACTGAAGTATTTCTAAAACGATTGTATTTCATGTCTTGTCCTGTAGTTTTCACGGCTTAAAACTCAAGTAAAGAGCCCGCCTTTAAGAAACCGAGCCAGTGTTGTCATTTCGGAGCCACAGTGAAAACTCACCCAGCCCAGCCCCGGTGTGAAGGACGTCAAGACGAAGACGCCAGCAGGTGCAGTGAGTGACGGTACCGTGGTGCGACACCAGAGGGCGCCAGTATCAAAGCTCATCACACACAAGCAACCAAGCGATGTATTAAGAATGAGTAAAGTGGAAATTAAGAAAGGACTTTGCTAAAGGAAAAACGAGTGGTTTAAGTAAAGTTTAAAGGTCCACTATAAGTTTCTACAGCATATTTGTCAAAAGTTACTTGATTTTTACTGTACCTCAAAGTGATGCATTGTTGTTGAAATAAGAGTTTTGTGCATTTTGCTTAAGGTCAAAACAGCATTTTAAGTTTCTAAAAAGACACTTACAAGGTAAAGTTCAACTAAGCGAATTTGAAGAAGTATTTTTGGAATTTAAACAGTGTGTTAACCAAACGATAAAGAGGACTGACAAATATAAAGAAGAGTTACCACTTAACGAAGTTGCAGAACATGATGAAGTGCAAGCTGCAGAAGAACAAAAAACAGTTCGTAGAGGTGAAAGACTAAGAACATTAACCGAAAAGGGTAAAGAATTTCAAGAGGAGAAACTAAAGAGCCTCAAACACAAATATTCACTTGTTTTTTAAAAATGGAGATATGAAGCAAGATTGAGCAGAGTAATGCTGAGAAAGGAAGCTTCAGGATGTGAATTAAAGGAATTAATAACGTAAACATCACTTGTAAAGATGTGCAAGTTGTTTATGACCGGATACGTAAAATACAATCTCCTGAAGCAGAAATTAGGCGTAAAGTTGATGCATGCACGTCACTCCAGATTTATAGTCAACAGAGCTGAAAAATGGCTTGAAGGAGACATTGAGGATGACGAGGAATCGTGGCCAGGATTCGGATCATGCTTAGGATCTGAAAGTTCTAAATCAAGGTCAATATCACAAAGGTCCAAAAGTAGTTCAGGACAATCCCGCTCAAAAATAATAAAAAGAATGGAAGCTGAAGCAGCTGCATCTCAAGAAATACTGGCAGTAAAGGACGAGCAGGAAAAGGAAAAGGCTGAACTACAAAATTTGGAACGCGAGAACTTTGCAAGGCAACAAGCAATGGAAGAGTGGCGTAGAAAGATCGACCGCTTAGAAGAAGTTACGAAAATGAATGCTGCTAAAGATCGCTTAAAGATTTACGATGAAGTTGAAAGTACTGCTGAAAGTCAAAGTTTGTCACACAGTATTAAAGCAGCAAGTGAAACCCAAGCAATCCCTATCACACCAAGCATTCCCTTTCAAGCTATAAACACAACCCAAGTCTTCCATGCTACAAGCCATGCGTTTGCTCCACACATTCAACAAACTCCTATCATACAAGCAAAGGCCACAAGTCAAACACTCAAAGCATCAAGTCCACCATTCATCCCTCAAGCCACACAAGTTAAAACGGTTGTAACGCAACCACAAGCAAATTCTGATCTAGTTGGCATACTAGCAGAAACAATAAGTGCAAATCGACTTCCAACTCCAGAACCTGCATTGTTCACTGGAGACCCACTGAAGTTCAAAGACTGGCAGTTGTCATTTGAAACCTTAATTGAAAGAAAGAACATTCACAAGAATGAAAAACTTTACTATCTCAGGAAGTATCTCGGTGGATCTGCAAAAAGAGCAGTAGAAGGATTCCTCCTAGTAGGTACAGATGAAGCGTACGACTCAGCTTGGAAATTGCTGGAAAAGCGTTTTGGAGATCTGTTCACCATAGGAAAATGCTTTAGAGACAAGCTTCATGGTTAGCCGAAAATAAGCTACAAAGATGGAAGTGAGTTAAGGGAATTTGCTGACTTTCTTGGAAGTTGTGAAGCTGCGATACCACACATAAAGGCGTTAGAAGTTCTCAATGATTGTATGGAAATTCAGAGACTCTTGTTGAAACTTCCAGATTGGTTGACTACAAGATGGAACCGCACAGGCATGAAAATAAGACAAACAAATAATGGAGAGTATCCATCCTTCAGCACGTTTGTGGAGTTTGTGACTATGGAAGCTGACTTAGCATGCGATCCCATAGCCTCAATGCAAGCACTCAAAGGTTTGAACACAAGTAAACCCAAACATTCACGCAGTCAAGTCATTCAAGCAAAAACGTTTACTACAAACTCAAGTCACTCAACAAGCTCAGGTCACGCGAATACTGTAACCTGTCTCTTCTGCAAAAGGAATGGCCACACTCTTGATAAATGTTTCAAGTTCATGGAAAAAATGGTTCAAGATCGTGTCAAGTTTGCACAGACAGAAAAGCTGTGTTTCGGATGTTTAAAGACTGGACATCATTCAAAGAAGTGCGATAAAAGGAGCACATGTGACAAATGTCAAAGGAGACATTCTACATGTCTGCATTACAAGTTCATGGAACGTAAACGGGCAACAGCTGCAAAGAGTGAGGATAACTTTCAAGACAAAGTAGACACTAAAGTCACAAAGGAGGAAGATAAATCTACAGCAATCTCTAACAGGGTAATTCAAGACACCTCAAACACGTTGACATCCTCTATACTACCTGTCTGGGTCTCATCCACAAACCACCCAGAGAAAGAAGTTTTAGTGTATGCGCTTCTCGACTCACAGAGCGATACATCTTTCATCTTGGATGAAGTAGTTCAAGATCTCAACACAGATAAAAGCAAAGCCAGTCTGCGGCTATCTACTATGTCCGCCAAGTCAACAGTTATACCATGTGAGAAGCTGGTAAACCTTCAAGTCAGAGGATATAAGTGGGGAAAGAAAATCATATTACCACCAGTCTTTACTAGAGAGTTTATCCCAGTTAACAGGTCACATATCCCGACGTCTGAAACCGCTTTGAAGTGGCCTCATCTGGAAAAGCTAGTAGATAAGTTACCACCAATGCTCGAATGTGAAGTTGGTCTGCTTATCGGCTATAACTGTCAACAAGCCCTTCTACCAAGAGAAGTTCTTGCAGGCAAAGAAAACCAACCCTACGCACAGCTAACCGATCTCGGCTGGAGCATAGTTGGTTGCTCGTATCAAGTACACAATCACAATGATGCCATCGGCACAAGTCACAGAATCCTTGTGCGTGAAGTAACTCCTGCTTCACAACCGGCAGTTGAACTCAAGCAAGAAGTGCGTTTTGTATGCAGAACTCAAGTAAAAGAAGTCAATCCAATTGATGTGATAAAGGCTTTGGAATCTGACTTCTCCGAGCATGCAACAGACGACAATACAATTTCTCAAGAAGATATTTTGTTCATGACAAAGGTGACAAAAGGCATACGACAAAAATAAGACTGTCACTACGAACTTCCACTACCATTCAAAACAGACAATCCAAATCTTCCAAACAACAAACAATACGCTGAGCACAGATTGTCCTCATTGGAACGTAGACTCAGAGGGGACGAGAAATACTACAAGTATTATGTCAAGTTTATGGATGACATCATAACCCGCGGAGACGCAGAAAGAGTCCCAATACAAGAGCTGGAAAACACGACAGCGTGGTACATTCCTCACCACAGGGTTTACCACCCCCATAAGCCTGCAAAGATCTGTGTGGTTTTTGATTGTTCTGCCCGTTTCCAGGAAACATCTCTCAACGATCATCTTCTGACTGGACCAGACCTCACCAACACATTGGTTGGAGTGTTATGCCGCTTCAGAGAGGGTCTCATCGCCTTCATGTGTGACGTGGAGAGAATGTTCCATCAATTCCATGTTGTCAAGGAACATCAAGACTACCTGAGATTTCTCTGGTGGGACAAAGGTGATTTGAACTCCGAACCTTCAGTGTACAGGATGAAAGTGCACCTTTTCGGGGCAGCTTCCTCTCCCGGATGCTGTAACTTCGGACTCAAACATCTCGCATCTGAAGGTAAAGACAAGTTCAGCAAAGAGACTGTCAAGTTTATCCAAAGAGGTTTTTACGTTGATGATGGACTTGCTAGTGTAACGTCAACAGCCGAAGCCATAAAGCTGGTCAAAGAGTCAAGAGCACTTTGCAAGACAGGCAAACTCCGTTTGCATAAGTTTGTGTCAAACAATAAAGAACAAGACCTGGCTCTTGAAGAGCCTCACGTTGAACGCGCACTTGAAGTACAAAGGTGTATCGAGGCAGATGAATTCCAATTCAGAGTCAAAGTCAAAGACAACCCGTTGACAAGGAGAGGGGTGCTCTCGACAGTTGCATCAGTTTATGACCCCCTTGGGTTTGTCGCCCCATTCATACTGATTGGAAAGCAAATACTCCAAGCGTTGTGCAAAGACAAAGTAAATTGGGACGACGATCTCCCAGACCACATTCTACCACGGTGGGAAGCATGGTTGAGAGACCTGCCCAAACTGGCAGCTCTGAAGATCCCACGAAGCTACTCACAAGACATCAATGTTGTACAGTATGAGTTACAAACCTTCTCAGACGCAAGCCTCGAAGGTTATAGGCGCATGTTCATACCTCAGAGCAATAAGTAAAGAAGAAAAAATCAGTTGTTCACTAGTCATGGGTAAATAAATAAATAAATGGGTTGTACTTGTATAGCGCTTTTCTACCTTCAAGATACTCAAAGCGCTTTGACACTACTTCCACATTTACCCATTCACACACAAATTCACACACTGATGGAGGAGCTGCCATGCAAGGCGCCAACCAGCACCCATCAGGAGCAAGGGTGAAGTGTCTTGCTCAGGACACAACGGACGTGACGAGGTTGGTACTAGGTGGGATTTGAACCAGGGACCCTCGGGTTGCGCACAGCCACTCGCCCACTGCGCCACGCAGCAAGAGTTACACCAATTAAACAAACAACCATCCCGATACTCGAACTATCATCAGCCGTGACTTCAGTCCGCAACGCAGATGTAATCAAGTGAGAACTGGAAATTGAAAATCTCAAGGAATATTATTGGTCAGATTCACAAGTCGTATTGGCATACATATCCAACGATGCAAAAAGATTTCACACATTCGTCGCCAATCGAATCCAACGAATAAGACAAAGCACAAGTCCTGAAAAATGGCAGCACGTCAGCTCAGAAGACAACCCTGCTGATCACGCCTCAAGAGGTTTAAGCGCAACTCAGTTGAAAGAATCAAACTGGTTAAAAGGCCCAGATTTCCTTTGGAAACAAGATGTTCCAGTCCATGAGGAAATGGTGGGAGAGATCGAAGAAACGGATCCCGAACTCCGTAAAGGTCACACGCACACTACACAGTCAAAGGAAGCAAACCCGGTGCTAGAACATTTACAGAAATTTTCTGATTTGTCTAGAGCAATAAAGGCCATCGCCAGACTCAAGAGATTCATCAAAGAATATAAAAGTATCCAACAAAGAACGAACAAAGTCACAGATCTTGAAGAGAGAAAGGATGCAGAAATGTTCATCATCAAGCTAGTGCAAAGAGATGCTTTCCCTAAGGAAATAAAGAAAATCAGATCTCAAAAGGAAAATTCTTTACACAAGCACAACAGACTAATACAGTTGAACGCTTTCCTGGACAAGTCAGATGTTCTCAGGGTGGGAGGAAGATTATCCCAATCAGCCTTACATCATGATGTGAAACACCCCGCAATTATTCCCAAAGAATCTCACGTGTCAGCCCTACTCGTCAAACACTACCATGAACGTGTATATCATCAAGGGAGAGGCATGACTACAAATTGATTGCATGCAAATGGAATATGGATCTTAGGATGTGGAAATGTTGTTTCATCGCACATCTACCGCTGCGTTAAGTGCAGGAAATACAGAAAAGCTGCAATTGTCCAACAGATGGCAGATTTGCCAGAAGAGAGAACAGAAACAGCGCCACCTTTTACCTACTGCGGCATCGACTGTTTCGGCCCATTCATAGTAAAGGATGGAAGGAAAGAAGTCAAAAGATATGGATTATTGTTCACATGCTTATGTTCTCGAGCTGTGCACATTGAAACAATCGACGACTTATCGACTGATGCTTTCATGAATGCCCTTCGAACTCTGATCGCCATAAGAGGTCCTGTCCGACAATTAAGGTGTGACCAAGGGACACATTTTATGGGTGCTAGGAGAGAGTTTTCGGAGTTAATGAAAGACATGGATCAAGAACAACAAAGAGTCATTGGTTGTGAATTTGTGAAGAACGTTCCATCAGCAAGCCACATGGGAGGTATCTGGGAACGCCAAATTCGAACAGTGCGAAGCATACTTACAGCAATGCTTGACAAGTACTCAAACAGACTTGATACAACTAGTCTAAGAACATTACTTTACGAGACAATGGCAATCATCAACAGTAGACCCTCAAGTGTTGAATATCTAAATGATCCCACGGGTCCAGAACCACTAACTCCCAATCACATATTAACGATGAAATCTTCAGTTATTCTTCCCCCTCCAGGACAGTTTTGTAAGGATGATTTGTACTTGAACAAAAGATGGAAAAGGGTGCAATTTCTCGCAAATGAATTTTGGCAAAGATGGAGGCGAGAATATTTGTTGAATCTCCAACAGCGACAGAAATGGCAGAAAGTTTCAAGAAACCTGCAAGTAAATGATGTTGTGATAATACAGGATGACAACGCTCCAAGATGTAAATGGAAACTAGCTCGAGTGATAGAGACTTTGGAAAGCCCAGACGGCAAAGTTCGAAAGGTGAAGTTGAAGACCAGTGAAACCACTTTTGACAAAGGGAAACCACTGACGAGACTGATATACCTAGAAAGACCTATTCACAAAGTCGTGACCCTACTTGAGACTGACCTACACAGTAAAACAGATTTTAACCAGGACACTTTATAGAAAATCACATTGAGAGACAAGGAGTGATTTTGATGGGAGTGTAAGTGTTGTTGAAAACTTACACTTAATATTTTTTGTTTTAAGGATTAACATTTTTTGTTGTAAATTATTATGGTTCTGAAGTCATGTTATATTTTTTGTAAATAAGACACATTTGGGTTACTATAAAAGGGGCAATTTATTTTCTTTGTCACACCGCTATTCTCGCGAGATTTGTTGTGGTGTTTGGAGTTGCAGACATGCAAAGGACTTTGGGCCATCAGCAGCAGTGGGGAACATTTGGCTAGCTGAACAAGGTATTTGTCATATTGTGTTGAAATGTTCTGTATATTTGTGGTGTGCATTGGTTTGATTTTTTGTACGCTCATGTAGTTGCACACCACTGGAGTGTTTGCTGCACAAGAACCTCCAAAGTGGCAGGCGGCCACGAGGTAGCTATTTTTGTTTGGCACCTTGTTTGCCTGGGACTGAAGTATTTCTAAAACTATTGTATTTCATGTCTTGTCCTGTAGTTTTCACGGCTTAAAACTCAAGTAAAGAGCCCGCCTTTAAGAAACCGAGCCAGTGTTGTCATTTCGGAGCCACACACAATATGGAAATTAATGTAAAATTAAATTTGCTAATAGGAAGCTAACTACTTAGCTGTGTGTCCTTCGTAGGTAGAAGTGATTGCCATTTCTTTCGTGTCAACAAATTATTGTCATAATAAGTTAATTCACATTATCATAGGCTTGGAAGACATGAAAAGCAACAAAACACTGGTTTATTATTAGGCTATTTATTGTTAAAGATAAGCACTTTAATATTGAACATTGAACAGACAACATGAACTTAGAAAAAAAATAGATAAATAAATACCCAAATGGAAAAAAAACTTCAATGTGAAAATCTGTCCTTCTTCCTTTACCTTGACGAAAACACCAAGTTGTAACTTAGGGTCTTTCTCACTTAATGCTCAGACTAAACAACTGAAACGCAATAAAACTTTATATCCAAACCTCTACTGCAGCGTTTCTCAAAGTGTGGGGCGGGCCCCACCTGTGGGGAATAGAGACATGACAGCTGGGGCGCGAGGAACGGGAGGGAATTTCACTTAAAAAAAAATGTTGATTATTATATTCTTGCGGCGGCAATGACCAAGAAGAACGCGGAGTTGGAATAGAATTACAACACTTTATGTACATATTTATATCATATTTACATATTTATATAAGATGTAACTACAAGCTCCATTCAGACAGAGTCCCACTGCTTTTATGAGCGGTCAAGCGAGTCAAAAGCCACATTTTTTTATTTATTTTTTATTTGTGGTGGCCGTAATTCTTTCGTGGCGAGCCGCCACAAATAAATGAATGTGTGGGAAACCCTGACTTGAATGTTACTTGATGTTCAATAAATTTGAAAATGTTAAGCTTGGCATTAGCGTTCTGTTATGGCGATGGGGGCAGGTGGGGCTTGAAAACTCCCCCTTGTCCAAAGTGGGGGATGACAAAAAAGTTTGAGAACCACTGCTCTACTGTGAGAGAGATGTGATCCGCCGTAAACACAGTGCATTTTATTTTGAAAATGAACCCAGTGTTTTGTTTTGTATTTTGTACACTACTTCCTGTCCCGCACGATCCGCTCTGCTCTGTGCGGAATTGATGCGCTGTGCTCCGACGTCCGGAAAAAACAGAAGCTGACACATTGAATAATAGAATAATACAGCGTTTTTCTGAAATATGACCCTATTAGATGCTGAATAAGTGGACGGCGACTAGACCATAATTCACAGGTTCAAGTTGCTCCACTGTCACGTCTCCTCGGGGCGCAGTTGGCTCTCTCTCCTCTCACTTACTCACTCACTCGCCCTCTCTCTCTCTCTCTCTCTCTGCCGGAAGCGGCAGGCTCAAACAACCCGGTATTACAAGAAAACATGGAGTTTTTGTGCCGCTGTTTTTTTGTTTTGTTTTGTTTTTTTTACATCCCTAACAGGAATTTATTAATGTTGTTTAAAGAAAAAAACACACACACACAGTCAGAGGGCACTTTTTAAGACGAGGCAATAAAGGGCAGGGGCTCAAACACCCATTGGGCCCTATGTGTGCACGTGCCAGCAATTGAGTGTACTGAAAACATAAAATGTAGATTGTCACACTGACTGATTGTGTAAAATGGAGTAAAACCTGAGCAGAAAGGAAAGACTGAGGCAGAAAGTATTTAATATTGTTTATTATTGTCACAACGTCAAAAAATGTCCAAACACCCCTTCTCAAACCAATCACACACTTACGGCTTCACAATAATAGCGCTACGCGTCACATCCGGTCGAACTAACAGTACATGTGCTGGTGTCCTAACAGAAGTATTCTCTTAAAGAGGCAGTAAATGCGCTCATGTTTTAAGAAAAGTATTCTCTTAAAGGGACAGTACAAGCCCTCATGTTTTAATAAGTATTCTCTTAAAGGCCTACTGAAACCCACTACTACCGACCACGCAGTCTGATAGTTTATATATCAATGATGAAATATTAACATTGCAGCACATGCCAATACAGCCGGTTTAGTTTACTATATTGCAATTTTTAATTTCTCGCTGAGTTTCTTGTTGAAAACGTCGCGGAATGATGACGCGTGACGTCACGGACTGTCAGGAAATGTTAGAGCACCACCATTTGCAGCTGAAAGTCGTCCCTTTTCATCGCGCAATTAAACAGAATTCTGGACATCTGTGTTGCTGAATCTTTTGCAATTTTTTCAATTAATAATGGGGACTATAAAGAACAATGCTGTTGGTGGAAAGTGGTGTATTGCAGCTGTCTTTACCACCGAGACACAGCCGGTGTTTCTTTGTTTTTAACACAGAGCAGTCAAGCGAACATGTTTCTCTACGTCAACCAGCATGTTTTTGGATGGAAAAATTGTGATAAATGTCTTACCAGAGACATCATTGGATTATTCGTCCTCCTGCAGTAGCTGTGAGCTTGGCTCCTCGGCTTCTCTCTAAATACAGCGTGTTCACCGCAGCGAGCCGACCTCGAGGTATGTCACTCACTAAAACACTTTTAAAACAATAAGCAGATAAGGGATCTTCCAGAATTCATCCATCCATTTCCTACCGCTTATTCCCTTTTGGGGTTGCGGGGGGCGCTGGCGCCTATCTCAGCTACAATCGGGCGGAAGGCGGGGTACACCCTGGACAAGTCGCCACCTCATCGCAGGGCCAACACAGATAGACAGACAACATTCACACTCACATTCACACACTAGGGCCAATTTAGTGTTGCCAATCAACCTATCCCCAGGTGCATGTCTTTGAATTATCCTAGTAAATGTGTCTAATTACATCTGAACCTCTCACACTGCTGCCGCCCGGAGCCGTCCCTTTTTATTTTATTTTTTTAATTTATTTTTTTTTCTAGTCCTTCGCTATCAATATCATCATCCACAAATCTTTAATCCTTGCTCAAATTAATGGGGAAATTGTCGTTTTCTCGGTCCGAATAGCTCTTGCCGCTGGAGGCTCCCATTATAAACAATGTGAGGAAGTGAGGAGCCCTCACCCATCGTCTGCGACTTCCGGTAAAGACAAGGTTTTTTTATCAGCACCAAAAGTTGCGAATTTTATCGTCGATGTTCTCTACTAAATCCTTTCAGCAAAAATATGGCAATATAGCGAAATGATCAAGTATGACACATAGAATGGACCTGTTATCCCCGTTTAAATAAGAAAATCCCATTTCAGTAGGCCTTTAAAGACACAGTACATGTGCTCATATCTTAAGTATTTTTTTTAAAGAGACAATACATGTTCTAAAAGAAGTATTCTCTTAAAGAGACAGTACGACACATTCTCATGTGTTAGCAGAAGTATTCTCTTAAGGACACAGTACATGTGCTAATGTCTTAACAGATGCAACATAAAATAAAATGAAGCAACATCTTTAGATAATCTTCTGCTAATGATTATGCATGTACCTAAACTACCTAACTCCATACTCATCTACGACATTGCTTTTATATTTCGAAACATGTCAATTGTAATTAGGATTCTTATTTTTCTACCTGTGATGCCATTTTAGCCTTCAGACCTTTTCCAAAGTTTCCAGAATGCTTGTTTTGTTGTTGCTGACATTGTAGGCTGCCAGCTTCAACAAGGAGTCAAACTCCTGCTCTGAGTAGACGATATGTTTGGTGGCAAACGGCGAGTTGGCAGTGCTGATGTCTGCTTGTCTGGCTTTTATTTCCTCCTCTGTCTCTCGCCTCACACCTGTCAAGGCAGAATGGAAACCATCATAGAAAAATGATCAAACAATCCAATTTTATCTGTCAATCACACAACTATAACATCTTTAGTTATACAATATTATACAATTGTAATGCTCCTGGGATTTCAGCCTGTCCAGTTTGAAAGTATAGTCAAACTTGTGAGAAAAGTAGTTTTATAATCTGGTCAAATTTGGGCCCTAAGCTAAGTTTAATTTGAAACCCCACAGGATACATTTTTCTTTTACACATTTGTATTTATATGAAATTATTTTTGATACCTTTTTATATTCAAACTTGAATTGAATTTGATGTTATGATGTTTTCATGTCTTCCAAGCCTATGATAATTCATAGGAAACTAATTGTTCAATAAATACTTTTTTTTTGTGCAAAATAAACATTTTGACATAATTAACCCTGTGGGGACATTTTGATTAGCTTCACACCCAACAGGACTTAAAATCTTTAGGTTTTTGAAAGGACTTAAAAACATTTTTTTATTATTTTTTAACTACTTTTTTGCGCATATCTATCAATAAACGTTAGTCCTAAACAAAAAATTTCAATAATTTAATGTTTCTTATTTTAACCATTAACTCTTTGAAGGCCTTTTGATCAAACACTGTCACAGTATGAACTCACGGGAAATACATTGTTCAATTATTAATATTTATTTTATTGTACCTGGTTAAATAAGATTGATTGATGATTGATTGATTGAAAGGGCATAAAACATGTTGGAAATTGTCTTTGTTTTTTTGGCTTAAACTTCCCAATGAAGTCCAGAGTTAAACAAGAAAACAAAACATGTAATGTTTTATTTTATTTTATTTGGACCCTTTTCAAGGGATTTTGTAATGTAATGTAATGTAATGTCGGTAATGTAAGGCAATGTCGCAGGCTTAAAAAAAGTAAATAAAATAAATAAATAAATGGTTTGTACTTGTATAGCGCTTTTCTACCTTCAAGGTACTCAAAGCGCTTTGACACTACTTCCACATTTACCCATTCACACACACATTCACACACTGATGGAGGGAGCTGCCATGCAAGGCGCCAACCAGCACCCATCAGGAGCAAGGGTGAAGTGTCTTGCTCAGGACACAACGGACGTGACGAGGTTGGTACTAGGTGGGATTTGAACCCGGGCCCCTCGGGTTGCGCACTCTCCCACTGCGCCACGCCGCCCCTTAAAGTAAAATAACTCATGTCATGCAAA